>NC_084480.1:323570881-323580881 GCF_030035675.1 Rhineura floridana | reverse complement strand
TATGTTTGAGAACCTCTGAAAACTACCTTCTTTCCCTTGTGGGGGGGGAAAAAGCAGTCCTAGCTATGTTGGAACAGTTTGAAAATCACCAGCAGCAGCAGGGTGTGGCTGAGGCCTCTAGAGAGGCCTGTTTGCCTGCAGCAGCTCTGCCTGCAGCACCTCTACTAGATACAAATGTAGCAAATGCTGACCTGAGCTGCAAACAGCTTGCAAAAGCTTGCCTGGAGCAAAATGCTCCTGAGCAAATGTGTATGGAGATAGGAGAGGAGTTGGTGGCTGCTACTGAGGCAGCTGAAACAGGAGCGGCAGCAGGGAGTGGGGGTGCTCTATTTGGGGATGGTGGTGCAATCCCCTCCATTAACCCTCTCCCTGCCTCGCAAGTCCCACCCATGTCCCTCCCCTCGACAGCTATTGTAGAAGCCTTTCTTGCTGCCTCTTTTGAATCACAAAGAGGGCAGCTGCAAGGAGAAGGAGAGAATGAGACTAGGAAAGGGGAGAACCCCTCTTCCCCCTGGGATCATCGAGGACACTCCCCGATGAACCCCCCCTTACTTCCCCCCTCCATGAGGACTGTAGAAGCTGTCTTTGCCAATCCTGCCTGGTCAGAGCCAGGAGGAAGTGAGAGGAGTGCAAGCACCCTAAATCTTTCTAAGAATATGATAAGCGGTGGTGCCACGGTGCGCAAGGATGATGATCCAAAAGGGGGCAAACACACCCAGACTTCAGAGTGGAGAGCGCAGACATCTCCAAGAGAATTGCTTCAATCGGATTGGATCGCCCCAGCAGTCATGAAGGCGATGATAGAGTCCCAGAGCGAACCCTTAGTTTCTCCGACACCCCCTGGGCCACTTAGTAACCCTGCTAATGAGGTGTTGAGCCCCTCCCCTGTGTGGCTAAGGGAAATGGAAGAGGAACAATCCGGAGGGCACTCTGAAGAACTTTTTCCAGTGGAGCCCCTAAGACCCTTATCAACTGCTAAAGACACAATAGTTGACTCGTGGGTACAGCCCCCCCCCTCAGAGTCAACACCTGAATCTGAACACGTGATGAATAGTGAGAAAGATGGGGTTGCAGAGGGGCGACCTGCCCCTCCCCCGGCCCCTAGAGATGTAATAGAGAATTTAGAGAGCTCACAAGCTTCAGTGAGCTCCAGTGCTGAGTACAACACAGCTGATAGGGCTGGAGACATTGCAAACGCAGGAGATGACACCGGGAGTCTAGACTATGAGATGGAAGACTATGGCCCAGATGGGCCACTACCGGCCATCGGGAGACGAAGGGAGGCTCGCATCCTAGATCGCTGGCAAACCAACCTGCAGTGTGACTGGGGGCGCTATGACACCTGGCTCCTGGCTGACCCGGGAAACCGCTTGGACATGCTCAAATTGTGGGGCTTCCTGGCTGCCCACCTTGCGGTCTTACCCGCACCTACGGGCCCATGCTTAGCCAAACTCAGTCGCGACAAAATCCTTGATTGGCTGGATCGAGCGCACCCTGCTGTACTTGCAGCACTACAAGGCAACATCCAAGGCACGATACAAACTCTGGCAATGCATAGATCAGTGACATTGGGTGTGGTGGAGCGGCTGCTTATAGGGCGCCGTGCACGCACATCCACACGAAGCCTACCGGACTGGCTGGAACCTGCTGCAATGGAGCGAATGGTCCAAGAACTAATTCGCATCTGGGAGGCGCCTACCTATGCCTCCCGCTGCCCCCTCATTTGGACTGAGACGGGCAGACCGACCTCTACTCCACGGCGTCAGGACTTTGTGGACTGGCTATGGCGCCTCGTTGGGCACCTGAAATTTTGGCAGCGGAATGCACGACAGCAGAAGGCTACTACCCAGGGACAAAGTCGAATGCTGACCACAGAGACGACGACGACACCGATGGCCCCTCCGGCGAACCCTCCGGCGAATCCTTCGTCTGACAGAGCTGCGTCATTGGTGACTGGCACTTCTGGAACTGGACAACTCAGAGTGACAGCGGAGGAGCATAGTGGCAGAGCGGACAGTCGGGAGCGACGGACAGTGGTAACCGGGGTCGGGCGGCGATCGGCCGTACCCCCGGACCCAAACTTGGAAATGATGGCCCGGAATTCTTGCCAGGGGACTCCCCCGGAAGGGGGGCCCCCGCAAATGGGTGAGGAACAAGCGGGGAGCTATTCTCTTTCTCTTTCTCATTCTCTTTCTTTGCCTTTAAAACAACGTGTTCCTACTTCTCAGGAGAATGGTGGGCAGCGGGGAGGGAGAGTTGGGGAGGAGCTAATGGATGTGATGTGGGTGGAGGAACAAGGGCCAGTGGGAGGGATGAGGGGACTGGAGGAAGGGGTGGTTGGGGAGCCTCGGACTTCGCCACGGTTGCCCTCTCCTGCTCTGCCCTCTCCCCCCTTACAGTGTGCTGATACTCGGAATGCGGATCTCGCATCTGTGATTACATCTCAGAACTCAACCAATGAACACTTACCCAAGAAACCACGTCAAAAATACCCACAAAAGCAAGGACATCCACAACAGCCTTTCTCGACTGCAGATCCTCGCCTCCCTTTGCCATCGCAGCAACAACAGCAACAATTGGTAGAGGTTGGTACCCAAGGACATCAGAATCCCCAGACTGTACTGCGAGCCGCGGACAGTGCCTTTAAAACCCCTGGCCCTCTATCAATAACCTCAGATAGAGACGTAGGTACCAATCCATCTGGAACCTGTATCGAACCATCGCCTAGCACTGCTTTAAATATCGGTCCTTGCCACGAGATTGGGGAGGGAGAACCATCAATAGGCATAGGAGGGCCTTCATCAGGAAGGGAGGCAAGAGTCACGATGCAAGGATTGGGAATGAGACAGGAGGTGGGAGGTGATTCAGTGGCAACTGATGCCCAGAAGGAAGTTCATGAGGGCAGCGGGAGGCCATCGCCTGGAATGGGAAACACAGCGGTCCGGGAGGAGGTGCCTCGGAAGGGTCCTGGAACTCCTTTACAACGCCGGCGAACTCTCAGTAGGGGGGAGGGGCAATGCCCATCACAGCCGCAGAGGCAAACTGCTGGGGAGCCAAGCTCGTTACCTAGAGAGGAAGAGGGGCGGCCTACTGCAAGTGGATCGGTGGGCCCACCCTCGGCAGATAGAGCAGCCAATAACATCGGTCAGAGAGCGCCAGAACCCGGTCGCACCTATGCAGCTGCGGCTGGTGGAGGAGCTCGAGCGATGCCGAGAGCTATAGGGGGGGGTGTCGGTGGCTCCACCCGCGGCACGGCGTCAGGTTCGAAATTTGGGTTTGGATTCGATCTGGAAGCGGAGATCCTTGAAGATGCCCGCTTTTTGGACGAATTCTATAGCAGGGTAACACGACACCCCGACCCCAGAGAGCGCTACGTAGTCCGTCTGCGCTACCGGGGGCCCGATCCCGCCCGTCTGACACGGGAATATGTGATCGAACAGGTGCTCCTCGGCCGCCTGGGGATGCAAAGGGATCAGTTTCTAGCGGTCATTACCCCCCCCGGACTGACGGAGGTTGATGTCTGTTTCGCCTCTGAACGCGCGTACCAAGCCTTCTGGGATCGTTGGCGGACATCCCGCCGGCTTGGTAACCGCTGTTTTGAAGACTTTGATGTCGTTCCGCTCTTTCGGGGCGAAAATAAGGTGGTGAACATTGGGTTTCGCACCACTGGGGTTCCTCCTGAAGATGTAGCGATCTGGTTGCGGAGGCATTGCACAGTCCTCCTTGACCCTGAGCGGCGTATCGATGAGTATGGCATTTGGACTGGTGAATACCGAGCAGTAGTTGCCCTCCATAGGAGTGTAGAAGGAGGACAGGTACTTCATCTGCCGAAGTACTTTTTTATGGGTCCGGACCGCGGAGTGACCCGCTATAGTGGTCAACCCCCGGCCTGCTTTCTCTGTGGCTCTTTCGCTCACCGCCGCCGAGACTGCCGATCGGCCCTCTGTGCGAAATGCGGAGTACGGGGACACGCTACGGCTGCCTGCCAACGGCCGGTCACCTGTAGCCTGTGTCGGAATGAAGGCCATGCATACCGATGGTGCCCACAGGCATGGCTAAATCAGCAAGACCCAGATGGGTACCAAGATTCCCTACGGCAGGCGGTAGGACGTGCCTGGGCGGCCCAAACGGCAGAGCGCCAAGAATCGGCACCGGCAGCGAATAATGAAGCAGATAGAGAGGGGCGGGCAGCACCGCCACCACCACCGCAGGAAGCCAGATGGGGAGATGGTCAACCTGAAGAAGGGGCCAAAGCGGGCCCCTGGGAGACGGCGAGAGGAACGCAGCGACAACGTCGCAGGTCGCCTTTGGTAGCTCGCCCACAACTGCAACTACATCTAGGCAATCGCTTCCTAGTTTTGGAAGGAAGTGTAGATAATGAGGAGCAGGACAAGATTACTGAGAGTGCTCAGGGAGCCTCCGCCGGGAGGGTGGGGACAGCAAACGCTCTGCAACCTGAAAGATGCGGGCCACCAATAGGTACGGGAATACTAGGCAGAGGAGTGGCGCAAGGAGGGATGACGAACAATCGTCGCCGTGCTGCCAAGAGGCAGGTCTCGGAGGCGGCCGGATTTGGCGCTGCGCTCCCACGTAGCCCTCCAGGTGGAACCTCCGGAGGTATCCCAGGCAAACGCAGCAAAGGCCTATCAGAAGAGGAGAAGGCACGTGTTCTATTGCGTTCCCTTCAAGGGGTGTCTGTGGAAGAGCTCCGCAGATCCTTGGCGGACGAACGAATCGAGCTGGAGATTCTGATGCAGCGGGAAGAGCACTGCCGAGAAGGGTGCCTCGAGCGACCAACTGAAGATCGTCTGGCTGAGCTGACGGCGGTTCGCGCTCGTTGCGCGGAACGGCGTTGGCGCATTCAGACGGTGGAGGATCAGCTCGAGCGGGTAGCGAAAGAGGAGAGGAGCAGGGAGCAGGGCAACTCTCAGCGAGAGGAGGATGCCATCGATGAGAACACCCCACAAGAACCTACAGCTGAAGTAATCCAAATGGATACTACTGCTAGTCCAGCTGGAGAGGAGGTGACCATTCGGGCTGTGGAACTGCCGGGGGCACCGGCTGTGCCTCCCCCGGAGCCACCAGATGCTCTCTCATCGCGGTGGCTGCCGGGGGTGGCTACGGTGGGTGTCACCGACATTCCACCGACCATAACAAATAGTAGGCCTGCACCTGCTGCGCTTGGGGCGCAGGAGGGGGCAGGAAAGCAGAGATTGGCCTCCTCTGAGGCTGCTGATAAGGAGCAGAGGAGCGGGGGTCCAGAGTCACTCTAATGGAGTCACTCCGAGTCCTCACCTGGAACGTGCGTGGACTCCGTTCATGGGAGCGCCGCGCAGAGATTCTGGGAGCCCTTCAACAGCTTGGGTCACAGCTCATCATTCTGCAGGAAACATGGTTCGCCTCCGAACGTGAGCGTAGCCACGCGCAACGCCTCTGGAGTGTGGGCCCGTCTTTCTGGAGCTACGAGCCGGGAGAACGGTCGGGGGTCGGAGTACTCTTCGGAGAACCACCCCCGGGTTCAACTTGGCGAGTAGATAGGGTCCTGGAAGCCGTTCCTGGACGGCTGCTAGTTGTGGATTTTGCTCTGCTGCCAACGGCTGGAAGGGAGCTAGAGGCCCCGAGAGGCGCATACCGCCTCTGCGGAGTCTACGCACCGACAGGGAGAGAGGGGCGGCGGCGTTTATGGCCCCGCCTCTTCCTTCAGAGCCATACGCGACGCCAATTGCTGGTAGCGGGAGACTTTAATAACCGAGCCCGCCCAGAAGACCGCACAGTACCAGTGGGCAGAGAACCGCCGTCTCTGACAGCGGAGGAGAGAAGGCTGGCAGCTGGCCTGAAAGAGCGTGGCCTAAAGGATACAGCGCTCCAGATACCCAATGAACTAGCCTTCTGCCCACCCGGGCGTGGCAAGCCCTTTAGTGATGGCGAGCGATACGGAGTGGCTCGGGGAGTGGGGGTGTCGGCGCGCTTCACGTTTCACCATCCGCGGGTGGCCAGCCGCGTCGATCGCGTATGGGCACCGACGGGGTGGGAAGTGGAGCGATGCCGCGTCCTTGCCTCTGACTGGTCCGATCATGCTATGCTGGTAGTGACATTCAGTCTTGCTGGCAACCAACCAGCTGCAACGATGAGAAAGGTCGGGACTCAAGGCCGCCCGCTCTGGCGGCTACGTCCAGCCACCCTAGATAGCAGTGAGGAACTACGCCAACAACTAGAAGGCATGGTGGCTGTCTGGGCCGCCCAGGTTGAGGCTGGGGATCCCCTGGATCCGGACCTCTGGGACAGCTGGCAATGTCTGAAAAGACTATTGTCGGAGCGCTGCCGCGAACACTCGCGACGGGGAGCTCGTCGTGAGGTGCGTGGCTATCAAAATGCTGTCTATACCCTCCTACGCTGCCACCGGTGGCGTGACGAGGGGATATCTTTTCAACCGGAGGAACTTCTTGAGGCACAGGAGACTATTTCAGCCTTTCACCAGGGAGAACGGACACGGGCTAAGCGGCACCGTGTCTGTCGCAGCCGTGGCCCAATGGTCGAGGCTGGAGAGTGGGAACGGTCCCGCTTGGCACCGTCGACCACTGCTGCACCGATGTCCTGCACAGGCCTTCGTGATGCACCAGAGGATGTGATTCAGAGCACTCCTGAGGGGATGCTGGCGGTGATGGAGCGTCACTGGCACAAGGTATTTACCCGAAAGCCCATTCCTGAAGAGGAGATTCAAACCTTCCTTGATAGGGTAGAGGCGCAGGTTGGCTGGGGACCGGGGCTAACAAAAGAACAACAGCTGATGTTAGAAGCCCCTGTCACGACAGAGGAGGTGCGGACAGCCATTGGCAGGGGGCGGGCGCGTTCCGCCCCTGGGCCAGATGGGCTACCCTGGCGCTTCTATCAATGTTATGTGGCGCTCCTAGCCGGACCGCTTGCGCGGCTTTTCAACTCGCTGCTACTCCGAGATCAAGGGCTCAGGGACTTCTCACAGGCGCTGTTAATCTTCTTTCCGAAAAAAGGGGACCTCTCCCTCCCTGTCAACTGGCGGCCCATTGCCCTTGCTAATGTAGACAATCGCATCCTGGCTAGAGTTCTTAACACCCGTCTGGCGAATGTTGCTGACCGTCTGGTACGCCCATGTCAGACCAGTGCAGTCCCGGGCCGGCGAATGACAGACTCGTTGTGCCTCTTGCGAGAGGTGTTTGCCACCACAGCAAGGGCGCCGGGGCTGGGGGGTGAAACAGAAGAAAGAGCGAAGAGTGTCACGAGTCGCGGTGGCGGAGAGGGCCTTTTCCTGCTCCAACTGGATCAGGAGAAGGCCTTTGATAACATCCACCACGACTACCTTTGGGAGACGCTCCACCGAAAAGGGATCCCTACTCGCTTTGTCTCCCATCTGCAGTGGCTCTACCGAGAGGCAACCGTAATCCCGCAACTGAATGGTTGGCGGGGGGTGGCAATACCGGTCTGCTCAGGAGTGCGACAAGGGTGCCCGCTAAGTGCGCTCCTTTATGTGCTGGCCCTTGACCCCGCTTTAGCACTGGTCGAAGCATCAGGGTTGGTGGGCTTCTCGGCACAACCGCCAGTACCCCGCCCACTGTTAAGGGAAGAGTGCCCAGGGACGGTGTCAGGGTCGACACAAGAGCCGCTGCAAGAAAGACCAACAGAAACTACAGCGGCTTGGGTGGGACTGGTGGCGCATGCGGACGATGTCACCGTCCTCATTCGGAACCGCACTGAAGTGAATGGTGTTCTAGAGGCCCTTCGTGCCTATGGGTGTGGCTCAGGTGCTAAGGTCAACCTGCACAAGAGCTTCGCCGTAGGGTGGACCTGTGAGGGAGCCGGTGAGCCACCTGACCTGACCGTGCAGCCTCTGACGGCCATTCTAGCGGATGAAGTGGGAGAGGTGACCGAGGGACCGAAAGAGTTGCCGGCCAGAGTGGAGACGGTGGTGGAGGATGTCTCTATATTGGGAGTTAGATACTCACTGGCTCACGGGGGCAACGGCTTTCGAGAGTGGGAGCGCTGGGTGCAGGCCGTCGATGCTCGATTGGAACTGTGGCGGCACTGGCGATTAGGCATCTTCCAAAAAGTCATCTTCCTAAAGACCTACCTGTACCCTATCGCCATGGCCCTAGCTAGAGTTTACCCTATCCCGGAAATTCTGCTCCGGCGAGTAGATCGCTTGGTGCTTCGCTTTCTCTGGGGGACAGTCCATTTCCCTCAGAGTCGAGCGGTAGCCTCCCGCCCGCACGAACAAGGCGGCCTGGCGCTCCCAGCGCTAGGTCCAGCCTGCTTGGCAGAGTTTCTCGCCCAAAACTTTGGGGCCTGGCGGGATTGGGAAGAAGCCACGGGAGCAATTGCGCAAGGAAGGGGAGTGATGTCACCACCGCCGCCAGCCTGGGTGGCCGCTTTTGCCTCGGGATGGCGAGATACGGCATGGGCAGAGAAATGGTGGGACACGGACCAGCTAGCCTTTCGCGTGTCGCCTGCTTGGCGGGCGACCGTGCCAGCGTATCTTATTCCGGTGCTCTCAGCAGTAAAACAATGGGTAGCACACGCCCCATGGGTCAGGAATAATTCGCTCTCCGGCCGCCACTTGCGTCGTCATCTGTACTGGCGCATGGTGGAGGAACGCCTGTTTCACCCTGAGGCAGAACGTCGGGCCGCCCGAGTTGACCAGTCCCCATATCTACGGGAGAGCCGGTACCCGATCCCCCTCTTTCGAGAACGACGGGTCCCACTCTACCTGTGGGATATTCGTTGGCGGTGGTATCACCAGGTAGCGGATATAGCGACGGCCCGTCCGTGGCTATCAGAGGAAGCCCAATTATGCAGACGGCTCCGATGTGTCACTGAACGCCGAGGGGCGGGGATGGTGTTGGTGGGCGGGGAACCTCGAGAGACCGTGCAACATGTAGTGTCCACCTGCCCTGCCTCCCGATGTGTATGGGAAGGGCTGGCTCAGGCGCTGCGCTGGCCGAGCCTGGCCCATCAGCACTGGGAAGCGGTGATCTCTGGGGAAGAGCAACCGGGGCTCCGGGGTCCCGAGCGGCCAAGGGGGGCCCGGGGTCAAGAGTGTTGGCCGGTTCCACCCTCCACCCTCCGCCTTGTCAATCTCACTGTTCTGAAGGGCCTATGGGGGGCGCGCCATTGGGAACGGATTACGCAGAAAGAAAGCAGGTCAGAGGGCACGGTACGCTACATCGTGGCATCCCTACGGCGATTAGCAGGCTATGAACGGGGGCGGATGCCATCGGGGCGTTGGGCCTGCCTTTGGCCCTGGATGACGGACACCCCCCCACCTATTACTTGAACTATGGCCTATAAGCCTTCTGGCCCCATTCTTTTGGACTTTAGGTTTTGGTTTGTGGACTCTGACCTTCGGGTCCTGGACATTGTATGGACATTATATGATTTCCTGTATTTCCTGGATTTCCTGTGTTTCCTGTATATATTTCTGTATATATTTCTGTATTACTTGTTGTTGGTTTTATTATTATTATTGTTCTTGAATTTCTTACTGTTATTGGATTTGGATATTCAATATCAACTTCCGGATTCTGGACTTTGGACTGCTGCCTCTGGATCTTGGCTTCTGGACTGGACTTTGGCTCTTGGAATTTACATTCTGGTTTCTGGACTTGGACTTGGACTTGGATGCTGTTCCTGTGCTGAGTACTTTTGGGGGTACCTTGGGGAGTTAATGATGTTGTTGTTGCCTTTGGTTTCGGGTTTGTTGGTCTTCAGCCGTATATGTAATGGCTGAGTACCTTTTTTGTAGTATGGCTTATATCTAATAAAAAAATTTGATACCTAAAAAAAAAAAAATTTGATACCTAACCCTAACCCTAACCCTAACCCTAACCCTAACCCTAACCCTAACCCTAACCCTAACCCTAACCCTAACCCTAACCCTAACCCTAACCCTAACCCTAACCCTAACCCTAACCCTAACCCTAACCCTAACCCTAACCCTAACCCTAACCCTAACCCTAACCCTAACCCTAAC
>NC_084480.1:323558381-323568381 GCF_030035675.1 Rhineura floridana | reverse complement strand
GGAGATAGGAGAGGAGTTGGTGGCTGCTACTGAGGCAGCTGAAACAGGAGCGGCAGCAGGGAGTGGGGGTGCTCTATTTGGGGATGGTGGTGCAATCCCCTCCATTAACCCTCTCCCTGCCTCGCAAGTCCCACCCATGTCCCTCCCCTCGACAGCTATTGTAGAAGCCTTTCTTGCTGCCTCTTTTGAATCACAAAGAGGGCAGCTGCAAGGAGAAGGAGAGAATGAGACTAGGAAAGGGGAGAACCCCTCTTCCCCCTGGGATCATCGAGGACACTCCCCGATGAACCCCCCCTTACTTCCCCCCTCCATGAGGACTGTAGAAGCTGTCTTTGCCAATCCTGCCTGGTCAGAGCCAGGAGGAAGTGAGAGGAGTGCAAGCACCCTAAATCTTTCTAAGAATATGATAAGCGGTGGTGCCACGGTGCGCAAGGATGATGATCCAAAAGGGGGCAAACACACCCAGACTTCAGAGTGGAGAGCGCAGACATCTCCAAGAGAATTGCTTCAATCGGATTGGATCGCCCCAGCAGTCATGAAGGCGATGATAGAGTCCCAGAGCGAACCCTTAGTTTCTCCGACACCCCCTGGGCCACTTAGTAACCCTGCTAATGAGGTGTTGAGCCCCTCCCCTGTGTGGCTAAGGGAAATGGAAGAGGAACAATCCGGAGGGCACTCTGAAGAACTTTTTCCAGTGGAGCCCCTAAGACCCTTATCAACTGCTAAAGACACAATAGTTGACTCGTGGGTACAGCCCCCCCCCTCAGAGTCAACACCTGAATCTGAACACGTGATGAATAGTGAGAAAGATGGGGTTGCAGAGGGGCGACCTGCCCCTCCCCCGGCCCCTAGAGATGTAATAGAGAATTTAGAGAGCTCACAAGCTTCAGTGAGCTCCAGTGCTGAGTACAACACAGCTGATAGGGCTGGAGACATTGCAAACGCAGGAGATGACACCGGGAGTCTAGACTATGAGATGGAAGACTATGGCCCAGATGGGCCACTACCGGCCATCGGGAGACGAAGGGAGGCTCGCATCCTAGATCGCTGGCAAACCAACCTGCAGTGTGACTGGGGGCGCTATGACACCTGGCTCCTGGCTGACCCGGGAAACCGCTTGGACATGCTCAAATTGTGGGGCTTCCTGGCTGCCCACCTTGCGGTCTTACCCGCACCTACGGGCCCATGCTTAGCCAAACTCAGTCGCGACAAAATCCTTGATTGGCTGGATCGAGCGCACCCTGCTGTACTTGCAGCACTACAAGGCAACATCCAAGGCACGATACAAACTCTGGCAATGCATAGATCAGTGACATTGGGTGTGGTGGAGCGGCTGCTTATAGGGCGCCGTGCACGCACATCCACACGAAGCCTACCGGACTGGCTGGAACCTGCTGCAATGGAGCGAATGGTCCAAGAACTAATTCGCATCTGGGAGGCGCCTACCTATGCCTCCCGCTGCCCCCTCATTTGGACTGAGACGGGCAGACCGACCTCTACTCCACGGCGTCAGGACTTTGTGGACTGGCTATGGCGCCTCGTTGGGCACCTGAAATTTTGGCAGCGGAATGCACGACAGCAGAAGGCTACTACCCAGGGACAAAGTCGAATGCTGACCACAGAGACGACGACGACACCGATGGCCCCTCCGGCGAACCCTCCGGCGAATCCTTCGTCTGACAGAGCTGCGTCATTGGTGACTGGCACTTCTGGAACTGGACAACTCAGAGTGACAGCGGAGGAGCATAGTGGCAGAGCGGACAGTCGGGAGCGACGGACAGTGGTAACCGGGGTCGGGCGGCGATCGGCCGTACCCCCGGACCCAAACTTGGAAATGATGGCCCGGAATTCTTGCCAGGGGACTCCCCCGGAAGGGGGGCCCCCGCAAATGGGTGAGGAACAAGCGGGGAGCTATTCTCTTTCTCTTTCTCATTCTCTTTCTTTGCCTTTAAAACAACGTGTTCCTACTTCTCAGGAGAATGGTGGGCAGCGGGGAGGGAGAGTTGGGGAGGAGCTAATGGATGTGATGTGGGTGGAGGAACAAGGGCCAGTGGGAGGGATGAGGGGACTGGAGGAAGGGGTGGTTGGGGAGCCTCGGACTTCGCCACGGTTGCCCTCTCCTGCTCTGCCCTCTCCCCCCTTACAGTGTGCTGATACTCGGAATGCGGATCTCGCATCTGTGATTACATCTCAGAACTCAACCAATGAACACTTACCCAAGAAACCACGTCAAAAATACCCACAAAAGCAAGGACATCCACAACAGCCTTTCTCGACTGCAGATCCTCGCCTCCCTTTGCCATCGCAGCAACAACAGCAACAATTGGTAGAGGTTGGTACCCAAGGACATCAGAATCCCCAGACTGTACTGCGAGCCGCGGACAGTGCCTTTAAAACCCCTGGCCCTCTATCAATAACCTCAGATAGAGACGTAGGTACCAATCCATCTGGAACCTGTATCGAACCATCGCCTAGCACTGCTTTAAATATCGGTCCTTGCCACGAGATTGGGGAGGGAGAACCATCAATAGGCATAGGAGGGCCTTCATCAGGAAGGGAGGCAAGAGTCACGATGCAAGGATTGGGAATGAGACAGGAGGTGGGAGGTGATTCAGTGGCAACTGATGCCCAGAAGGAAGTTCATGAGGGCAGCGGGAGGCCATCGCCTGGAATGGGAAACACAGCGGTCCGGGAGGAGGTGCCTCGGAAGGGTCCTGGAACTCCTTTACAACGCCGGCGAACTCTCAGTAGGGGGGAGGGGCAATGCCCATCACAGCCGCAGAGGCAAACTGCTGGGGAGCCAAGCTCGTTACCTAGAGAGGAAGAGGGGCGGCCTACTGCAAGTGGATCGGTGGGCCCACCCTCGGCAGATAGAGCAGCCAATAACATCGGTCAGAGAGCGCCAGAACCCGGTCGCACCTATGCAGCTGCGGCTGGTGGAGGAGCTCGAGCGATGCCGAGAGCTATAGGGGGGGGTGTCGGTGGCTCCACCCGCGGCACGGCGTCAGGTTCGAAATTTGGGTTTGGATTCGATCTGGAAGCGGAGATCCTTGAAGATGCCCGCTTTTTGGACGAATTCTATAGCAGGGTAACACGACACCCCGACCCCAGAGAGCGCTACGTAGTCCGTCTGCGCTACCGGGGGCCCGATCCCGCCCGTCTGACACGGGAATATGTGATCGAACAGGTGCTCCTCGGCCGCCTGGGGATGCAAAGGGATCAGTTTCTAGCGGTCATTACCCCCCCCGGACTGACGGAGGTTGATGTCTGTTTCGCCTCTGAACGCGCGTACCAAGCCTTCTGGGATCGTTGGCGGACATCCCGCCGGCTTGGTAACCGCTGTTTTGAAGACTTTGATGTCGTTCCGCTCTTTCGGGGCGAAAATAAGGTGGTGAACATTGGGTTTCGCACCACTGGGGTTCCTCCTGAAGATGTAGCGATCTGGTTGCGGAGGCATTGCACAGTCCTCCTTGACCCTGAGCGGCGTATCGATGAGTATGGCATTTGGACTGGTGAATACCGAGCAGTAGTTGCCCTCCATAGGAGTGTAGAAGGAGGACAGGTACTTCATCTGCCGAAGTACTTTTTTATGGGTCCGGACCGCGGAGTGACCCGCTATAGTGGTCAACCCCCGGCCTGCTTTCTCTGTGGCTCTTTCGCTCACCGCCGCCGAGACTGCCGATCGGCCCTCTGTGCGAAATGCGGAGTACGGGGACACGCTACGGCTGCCTGCCAACGGCCGGTCACCTGTAGCCTGTGTCGGAATGAAGGCCATGCATACCGATGGTGCCCACAGGCATGGCTAAATCAGCAAGACCCAGATGGGTACCAAGATTCCCTACGGCAGGCGGTAGGACGTGCCTGGGCGGCCCAAACGGCAGAGCGCCAAGAATCGGCACCGGCAGCGAATAATGAAGCAGATAGAGAGGGGCGGGCAGCACCGCCACCACCACCGCAGGAAGCCAGATGGGGAGATGGTCAACCTGAAGAAGGGGCCAAAGCGGGCCCCTGGGAGACGGCGAGAGGAACGCAGCGACAACGTCGCAGGTCGCCTTTGGTAGCTCGCCCACAACTGCAACTACATCTAGGCAATCGCTTCCTAGTTTTGGAAGGAAGTGTAGATAATGAGGAGCAGGACAAGATTACTGAGAGTGCTCAGGGAGCCTCCGCCGGGAGGGTGGGGACAGCAAACGCTCTGCAACCTGAAAGATGCGGGCCACCAATAGGTACGGGAATACTAGGCAGAGGAGTGGCGCAAGGAGGGATGACGAACAATCGTCGCCGTGCTGCCAAGAGGCAGGTCTCGGAGGCGGCCGGATTTGGCGCTGCGCTCCCACGTAGCCCTCCAGGTGGAACCTCCGGAGGTATCCCAGGCAAACGCAGCAAAGGCCTATCAGAAGAGGAGAAGGCACGTGTTCTATTGCGTTCCCTTCAAGGGGTGTCTGTGGAAGAGCTCCGCAGATCCTTGGCGGACGAACGAATCGAGCTGGAGATTCTGATGCAGCGGGAAGAGCACTGCCGAGAAGGGTGCCTCGAGCGACCAACTGAAGATCGTCTGGCTGAGCTGACGGCGGTTCGCGCTCGTTGCGCGGAACGGCGTTGGCGCATTCAGACGGTGGAGGATCAGCTCGAGCGGGTAGCGAAAGAGGAGAGGAGCAGGGAGCAGGGCAACTCTCAGCGAGAGGAGGATGCCATCGATGAGAACACCCCACAAGAACCTACAGCTGAAGTAATCCAAATGGATACTACTGCTAGTCCAGCTGGAGAGGAGGTGACCATTCGGGCTGTGGAACTGCCGGGGGCACCGGCTGTGCCTCCCCCGGAGCCACCAGATGCTCTCTCATCGCGGTGGCTGCCGGGGGTGGCTACGGTGGGTGTCACCGACATTCCACCGACCATAACAAATAGTAGGCCTGCACCTGCTGCGCTTGGGGCGCAGGAGGGGGCAGGAAAGCAGAGATTGGCCTCCTCTGAGGCTGCTGATAAGGAGCAGAGGAGCGGGGGTCCAGAGTCACTCTAATGGAGTCACTCCGAGTCCTCACCTGGAACGTGCGTGGACTCCGTTCATGGGAGCGCCGCGCAGAGATTCTGGGAGCCCTTCAACAGCTTGGGTCACAGCTCATCATTCTGCAGGAAACATGGTTCGCCTCCGAACGTGAGCGTAGCCACGCGCAACGCCTCTGGAGTGTGGGCCCGTCTTTCTGGAGCTACGAGCCGGGAGAACGGTCGGGGGTCGGAGTACTCTTCGGAGAACCACCCCCGGGTTCAACTTGGCGAGTAGATAGGGTCCTGGAAGCCGTTCCTGGACGGCTGCTAGTTGTGGATTTTGCTCTGCTGCCAACGGCTGGAAGGGAGCTAGAGGCCCCGAGAGGCGCATACCGCCTCTGCGGAGTCTACGCACCGACAGGGAGAGAGGGGCGGCGGCGTTTATGGCCCCGCCTCTTCCTTCAGAGCCATACGCGACGCCAATTGCTGGTAGCGGGAGACTTTAATAACCGAGCCCGCCCAGAAGACCGCACAGTACCAGTGGGCAGAGAACCGCCGTCTCTGACAGCGGAGGAGAGAAGGCTGGCAGCTGGCCTGAAAGAGCGTGGCCTAAAGGATACAGCGCTCCAGATACCCAATGAACTAGCCTTCTGCCCACCCGGGCGTGGCAAGCCCTTTAGTGATGGCGAGCGATACGGAGTGGCTCGGGGAGTGGGGGTGTCGGCGCGCTTCACGTTTCACCATCCGCGGGTGGCCAGCCGCGTCGATCGCGTATGGGCACCGACGGGGTGGGAAGTGGAGCGATGCCGCGTCCTTGCCTCTGACTGGTCCGATCATGCTATGCTGGTAGTGACATTCAGTCTTGCTGGCAACCAACCAGCTGCAACGATGAGAAAGGTCGGGACTCAAGGCCGCCCGCTCTGGCGGCTACGTCCAGCCACCCTAGATAGCAGTGAGGAACTACGCCAACAACTAGAAGGCATGGTGGCTGTCTGGGCCGCCCAGGTTGAGGCTGGGGATCCCCTGGATCCGGACCTCTGGGACAGCTGGCAATGTCTGAAAAGACTATTGTCGGAGCGCTGCCGCGAACACTCGCGACGGGGAGCTCGTCGTGAGGTGCGTGGCTATCAAAATGCTGTCTATACCCTCCTACGCTGCCACCGGTGGCGTGACGAGGGGATATCTTTTCAACCGGAGGAACTTCTTGAGGCACAGGAGACTATTTCAGCCTTTCACCAGGGAGAACGGACACGGGCTAAGCGGCACCGTGTCTGTCGCAGCCGTGGCCCAATGGTCGAGGCTGGAGAGTGGGAACGGTCCCGCTTGGCACCGTCGACCACTGCTGCACCGATGTCCTGCACAGGCCTTCGTGATGCACCAGAGGATGTGATTCAGAGCACTCCTGAGGGGATGCTGGCGGTGATGGAGCGTCACTGGCACAAGGTATTTACCCGAAAGCCCATTCCTGAAGAGGAGATTCAAACCTTCCTTGATAGGGTAGAGGCGCAGGTTGGCTGGGGACCGGGGCTAACAAAAGAACAACAGCTGATGTTAGAAGCCCCTGTCACGACAGAGGAGGTGCGGACAGCCATTGGCAGGGGGCGGGCGCGTTCCGCCCCTGGGCCAGATGGGCTACCCTGGCGCTTCTATCAATGTTATGTGGCGCTCCTAGCCGGACCGCTTGCGCGGCTTTTCAACTCGCTGCTACTCCGAGATCAAGGGCTCAGGGACTTCTCACAGGCGCTGTTAATCTTCTTTCCGAAAAAAGGGGACCTCTCCCTCCCTGTCAACTGGCGGCCCATTGCCCTTGCTAATGTAGACAATCGCATCCTGGCTAGAGTTCTTAACACCCGTCTGGCGAATGTTGCTGACCGTCTGGTACGCCCATGTCAGACCAGTGCAGTCCCGGGCCGGCGAATGACAGACTCGTTGTGCCTCTTGCGAGAGGTGTTTGCCACCACAGCAAGGGCGCCGGGGCTGGGGGGTGAAACAGAAGAAAGAGCGAAGAGTGTCACGAGTCGCGGTGGCGGAGAGGGCCTTTTCCTGCTCCAACTGGATCAGGAGAAGGCCTTTGATAACATCCACCACGACTACCTTTGGGAGACGCTCCACCGAAAAGGGATCCCTACTCGCTTTGTCTCCCATCTGCAGTGGCTCTACCGAGAGGCAACCGTAATCCCGCAACTGAATGGTTGGCGGGGGGTGGCAATACCGGTCTGCTCAGGAGTGCGACAAGGGTGCCCGCTAAGTGCGCTCCTTTATGTGCTGGCCCTTGACCCCGCTTTAGCACTGGTCGAAGCATCAGGGTTGGTGGGCTTCTCGGCACAACCGCCAGTACCCCGCCCACTGTTAAGGGAAGAGTGCCCAGGGACGGTGTCAGGGTCGACACAAGAGCCGCTGCAAGAAAGACCAACAGAAACTACAGCGGCTTGGGTGGGACTGGTGGCGCATGCGGACGATGTCACCGTCCTCATTCGGAACCGCACTGAAGTGAATGGTGTTCTAGAGGCCCTTCGTGCCTATGGGTGTGGCTCAGGTGCTAAGGTCAACCTGCACAAGAGCTTCGCCGTAGGGTGGACCTGTGAGGGAGCCGGTGAGCCACCTGACCTGACCGTGCAGCCTCTGACGGCCATTCTAGCGGATGAAGTGGGAGAGGTGACCGAGGGACCGAAAGAGTTGCCGGCCAGAGTGGAGACGGTGGTGGAGGATGTCTCTATATTGGGAGTTAGATACTCACTGGCTCACGGGGGCAACGGCTTTCGAGAGTGGGAGCGCTGGGTGCAGGCCGTCGATGCTCGATTGGAACTGTGGCGGCACTGGCGATTAGGCATCTTCCAAAAAGTCATCTTCCTAAAGACCTACCTGTACCCTATCGCCATGGCCCTAGCTAGAGTTTACCCTATCCCGGAAATTCTGCTCCGGCGAGTAGATCGCTTGGTGCTTCGCTTTCTCTGGGGGACAGTCCATTTCCCTCAGAGTCGAGCGGTAGCCTCCCGCCCGCACGAACAAGGCGGCCTGGCGCTCCCAGCGCTAGGTCCAGCCTGCTTGGCAGAGTTTCTCGCCCAAAACTTTGGGGCCTGGCGGGATTGGGAAGAAGCCACGGGAGCAATTGCGCAAGGAAGGGGAGTGATGTCACCACCGCCGCCAGCCTGGGTGGCCGCTTTTGCCTCGGGATGGCGAGATACGGCATGGGCAGAGAAATGGTGGGACACGGACCAGCTAGCCTTTCGCGTGTCGCCTGCTTGGCGGGCGACCGTGCCAGCGTATCTTATTCCGGTGCTCTCAGCAGTAAAACAATGGGTAGCACACGCCCCATGGGTCAGGAATAATTCGCTCTCCGGCCGCCACTTGCGTCGTCATCTGTACTGGCGCATGGTGGAGGAACGCCTGTTTCACCCTGAGGCAGAACGTCGGGCCGCCCGAGTTGACCAGTCCCCATATCTACGGGAGAGCCGGTACCCGATCCCCCTCTTTCGAGAACGACGGGTCCCACTCTACCTGTGGGATATTCGTTGGCGGTGGTATCACCAGGTAGCGGATATAGCGACGGCCCGTCCGTGGCTATCAGAGGAAGCCCAATTATGCAGACGGCTCCGATGTGTCACTGAACGCCGAGGGGCGGGGATGGTGTTGGTGGGCGGGGAACCTCGAGAGACCGTGCAACATGTAGTGTCCACCTGCCCTGCCTCCCGATGTGTATGGGAAGGGCTGGCTCAGGCGCTGCGCTGGCCGAGCCTGGCCCATCAGCACTGGGAAGCGGTGATCTCTGGGGAAGAGCAACCGGGGCTCCGGGGTCCCGAGCGGCCAAGGGGGGCCCGGGGTCAAGAGTGTTGGCCGGTTCCACCCTCCACCCTCCGCCTTGTCAATCTCACTGTTCTGAAGGGCCTATGGGGGGCGCGCCATTGGGAACGGATTACGCAGAAAGAAAGCAGGTCAGAGGGCACGGTACGCTACATCGTGGCATCCCTACGGCGATTAGCAGGCTATGAACGGGGGCGGATGCCATCGGGGCGTTGGGCCTGCCTTTGGCCCTGGATGACGGACACCCCCCCACCTATTACTTGAACTATGGCCTATAAGCCTTCTGGCCCCATTCTTTTGGACTTTAGGTTTTGGTTTGTGGACTCTGACCTTCGGGTCCTGGACATTGTATGGACATTATATGATTTCCTGTATTTCCTGGATTTCCTGTGTTTCCTGTATATATTTCTGTATATATTTCTGTATTACTTGTTGTTGGTTTTATTATTATTATTGTTCTTGAATTTCTTACTGTTATTGGATTTGGATATTCAATATCAACTTCCGGATTCTGGACTTTGGACTGCTGCCTCTGGATCTTGGCTTCTGGACTGGACTTTGGCTCTTGGAATTTACATTCTGGTTTCTGGACTTGGACTTGGACTTGGATGCTGTTCCTGTGCTGAGTACTTTTGGGGGTACCTTGGGGAGTTAATGATGTTGTTGTTGCCTTTGGTTTCGGGTTTGTTGGTCTTCAGCCGTATATGTAATGGCTGAGTACCTTTTTTGTAGTATGGCTTATATCTAATAAAAAAATTTGATACCTAAAAAAAAAAAAATTTGATACCTAACCCTAACCCTAACCCTAACCCTAACCCTAACCCTAACCCTAACCCTAACCCTAACCCTAACCCTAACCCTAACCCTAACCCTAACCCTAACCCTAACCCTAACCCTAACCCTAACCCTAACCCTAACCCTAACCCTAACCCTAACCCTAACCCTAACCCTAACCCTAACCCTAACCCTAACTCTTACCTAAAAAAAAAAAAAAATCTTACCTAACCCTAACCCTAACCCTAACCCTAACCCTAACCCTAACCCTAACCCTAACCCTAACCCTAACCCTAACCCTAACCCTAACCCTAACCCTGGATTTCCTGGATTTCCTGTGTTTCCTGTATATATTTCTGTATATATTTCTGTATTACTTGTTGTTGGTTTTATTATTATTATTGTTCTTGAATTTCTTACTGTTATTGGATTTGGATAT
>NC_084480.1:323335881-323555881 GCF_030035675.1 Rhineura floridana | reverse complement strand
CCCCCCTTACTTCCCCCCTCCATGAGGACTGTAGAAGCTGTCTTTGCCAATCCTGCCTGGTCAGAGCCAGGAGGAAGTGAGAGGAGTGCAAGCACCCTAAATCTTTCTAAGAATATGATAAGCGGTGGTGCCACGGTGCGCAAGGATGATGATCCAAAAGGGGGCAAACACACCCAGACTTCAGAGTGGAGAGCGCAGACATCTCCAAGAGAATTGCTTCAATCGGATTGGATCGCCCCAGCAGTCATGAAGGCGATGATAGAGTCCCAGAGCGAACCCTTAGTTTCTCCGACACCCCCTGGGCCACTTAGTAACCCTGCTAATGAGGTGTTGAGCCCCTCCCCTGTGTGGCTAAGGGAAATGGAAGAGGAACAATCCGGAGGGCACTCTGAAGAACTTTTTCCAGTGGAGCCCCTAAGACCCTTATCAACTGCTAAAGACACAATAGTTGACTCGTGGGTACAGCCCCCCCCCTCAGAGTCAACACCTGAATCTGAACACGTGATGAATAGTGAGAAAGATGGGGTTGCAGAGGGGCGACCTGCCCCTCCCCCGGCCCCTAGAGATGTAATAGAGAATTTAGAGAGCTCACAAGCTTCAGTGAGCTCCAGTGCTGAGTACAACACAGCTGATAGGGCTGGAGACATTGCAAACGCAGGAGATGACACCGGGAGTCTAGACTATGAGATGGAAGACTATGGCCCAGATGGGCCACTACCGGCCATCGGGAGACGAAGGGAGGCTCGCATCCTAGATCGCTGGCAAACCAACCTGCAGTGTGACTGGGGGCGCTATGACACCTGGCTCCTGGCTGACCCGGGAAACCGCTTGGACATGCTCAAATTGTGGGGCTTCCTGGCTGCCCACCTTGCGGTCTTACCCGCACCTACGGGCCCATGCTTAGCCAAACTCAGTCGCGACAAAATCCTTGATTGGCTGGATCGAGCGCACCCTGCTGTACTTGCAGCACTACAAGGCAACATCCAAGGCACGATACAAACTCTGGCAATGCATAGATCAGTGACATTGGGTGTGGTGGAGCGGCTGCTTATAGGGCGCCGTGCACGCACATCCACACGAAGCCTACCGGACTGGCTGGAACCTGCTGCAATGGAGCGAATGGTCCAAGAACTAATTCGCATCTGGGAGGCGCCTACCTATGCCTCCCGCTGCCCCCTCATTTGGACTGAGACGGGCAGACCGACCTCTACTCCACGGCGTCAGGACTTTGTGGACTGGCTATGGCGCCTCGTTGGGCACCTGAAATTTTGGCAGCGGAATGCACGACAGCAGAAGGCTACTACCCAGGGACAAAGTCGAATGCTGACCACAGAGACGACGACGACACCGATGGCCCCTCCGGCGAACCCTCCGGCGAATCCTTCGTCTGACAGAGCTGCGTCATTGGTGACTGGCACTTCTGGAACTGGACAACTCAGAGTGACAGCGGAGGAGCATAGTGGCAGAGCGGACAGTCGGGAGCGACGGACAGTGGTAACCGGGGTCGGGCGGCGATCGGCCGTACCCCCGGACCCAAACTTGGAAATGATGGCCCGGAATTCTTGCCAGGGGACTCCCCCGGAAGGGGGGCCCCCGCAAATGGGTGAGGAACAAGCGGGGAGCTATTCTCTTTCTCTTTCTCATTCTCTTTCTTTGCCTTTAAAACAACGTGTTCCTACTTCTCAGGAGAATGGTGGGCAGCGGGGAGGGAGAGTTGGGGAGGAGCTAATGGATGTGATGTGGGTGGAGGAACAAGGGCCAGTGGGAGGGATGAGGGGACTGGAGGAAGGGGTGGTTGGGGAGCCTCGGACTTCGCCACGGTTGCCCTCTCCTGCTCTGCCCTCTCCCCCCTTACAGTGTGCTGATACTCGGAATGCGGATCTCGCATCTGTGATTACATCTCAGAACTCAACCAATGAACACTTACCCAAGAAACCACGTCAAAAATACCCACAAAAGCAAGGACATCCACAACAGCCTTTCTCGACTGCAGATCCTCGCCTCCCTTTGCCATCGCAGCAACAACAGCAACAATTGGTAGAGGTTGGTACCCAAGGACATCAGAATCCCCAGACTGTACTGCGAGCCGCGGACAGTGCCTTTAAAACCCCTGGCCCTCTATCAATAACCTCAGATAGAGACGTAGGTACCAATCCATCTGGAACCTGTATCGAACCATCGCCTAGCACTGCTTTAAATATCGGTCCTTGCCACGAGATTGGGGAGGGAGAACCATCAATAGGCATAGGAGGGCCTTCATCAGGAAGGGAGGCAAGAGTCATGATGCAAGGATTGGGAATGAGACAGGAGGTGGGAGGTGATTCAGTGGCAACTGATGCCCAGAAGGAAGTTCATGAGGGCAGCGGGAGGCCATCGCCTGGAATGGGAAACACAGCGGTCCGGGAGGAGGTGCCTCGGAAGGGTCCTGGAACTCCTTTACAACGCCGGCGAACTCTCAGTAGGGGGGAGGGGCAATGCCCATCACAGCCGCAGAGGCAAACTGCTGGGGAGCCAAGCTCGTTACCTAGAGAGGAAGAGGGGCGGCCTACTGCAAGTGGATCGGTGGGCCCACCCTCGGCAGATAGAGCAGCCAATAACACCGGTCAGAGAGCGCCAGAACCCGGTCGCACCTATGCAGCTGCGGCTGGTGGAGGAGCTCGAGCGATGCCGAGAGCTATAGGGGGGGGTGTCGGTGGCTCCACCCGTGGCACGGCGTCAGGTTCGAAATTTGGGTTTGGATTCGATCTGGAAGCGGAGATCCTTGAAGATGCCCGCTTTTTGGACGAATTCTATAGCAGGGTAACACGACACCCCGACCCCAGAGAGCGCTACGTAGTCCGTCTGCGCTACCGGGGGCCCGATCCCGCCCGTCTGACACGGGAATATGTGATCGAACAGGTGCTCCTGGGCCGCCTGGGGATGCAAAGGGATCAGTTTCTAGCGGTCATTACCCCCCCCGGACTGACGGAGGTTGATGTCTGTTTCGCCTCTGAACGCGCGTACCAAGCCTTCTGGGATCGTTGGCGGACATCCCGTCGGCTTGGTAACCGCTGTTTTGAAGACTTTGATGTCGTTCCACTCTTTCGGGGCGAAAATAAGGTGGTGAACATTGGGTTTCGCACCACTGGGGTTCCTCCTGAAGATGTAGCGATCTGGTTGCGGAGGCATTGCACAGTCCTCCTTGACCCTGAGCGGCGTATCGATGAGTATGGCATTTGGACTGGTGAATACCGAGCAGTAGTTGCCCTCCATAGGAGTGTAGAAGGAGGACAGGTACTTCATCTGCCGAAGTACTTTTTTATGGGTCCGGACCGCGGAGTGACCCGCTATAGTGGTCAACCCCCGGCCTGCTTTCTCTGTGGCTCTTTCGCTCACCGCCGCCGAGACTGCCGATCGGCCCTCTGTGCGAAATGCGGAGTACGGGGACACGCTACGGCTGCCTGCCAACGGCCGGTCACCTGTAGCCTGTGTCGGAATGAAGGCCATGCATACCGATGGTGCCCACAGGCATGGCTAAATCAGCAAGACCCAGATGGGTACCAAGATTCCCTACGGCAGGCGGTAGGACGTGCCTGGGCGGCCCAAACGGCAGAGCGCCAAGAATCGGCACCGGCAGCGAATAATGAGGCAGATAGAGAGGGGCGGGCAGCACCGCCACCACCACCGCAGGAAGCCAGATGGGGAGATGGTCAACCTGAAGAAGGGGCCAAAGCGGGCCCCTGGGAGACGGCGAGAGGAACGCAGCGACAACGTCGCAGGTCGCCTTTGGTAGCTCGCCCACAACTGCAACTACATCTAGGCAATCGCTTCCTAGTTTTGGAAGGAAGTGTAGATAATGAGGAGCAGGACAAGATTACTGAGAGTGCTCAGGGAGCCTCCGCCGGGAGGGTGGGGACAGCAAACGCTCTGCAACCTGAAAGATGCGGGCCACCAATAGGTACGGGAATACTAGGCAGAGGAGTGGCGCAAGGAGGGATGACGAACAATCGTCGCCGTGCTGCCAAGAGGCAGGTCTCGGAGGCGGCCGGATTTGGCGCTGCGCTCCCACGTAGCCCTCCAGGTGGAACCTCCGGAGGTATCCCAGGCAAACGCAGCAAAGGCCTATCAGAAGAGGAGAAGGCACGTGTTCTATTGCGTTCCCTTCAAGGGGTGTCTGTGGAAGAGCTCCGCAGATCCTTGGCGGACGAACGAATCGAGCTGGAGATTCTGATGCAGCGGGAAGAGCACTGCCGAGAAGGGTGCCTCGAGCGACCAACTGAAGATCGTCTGGCTGAGCTGACGGCGGTTCGCGCTCGTTGCGCGGAACGGCGTTGGCGCCTTCAGACGGTGGAGGATCAGCTCGAGCGGGTAGCGAAAGAGGAGAGGAGCAGGGAGCAGGGCAACTCTCAGCGAGAGGAGGATGCCATCGATGAGAACACCCCACAAGAACCTACAGCTGAAGTAATCCAAATGGATACTACTGCTAGTCCAGCTGGAGAGGAGGTGACCATAAGGGCTGTGGAACTGCCGGGGGCACCGGCTGTGCCTCCCCCGGAGCCACCAGATGCTCTCTCATCGCGGTGGCTGCCGGGGGTGGCTACGGTGGGTGTCACTGACATTCCACCAACCATAACAAATAGTAGGCCTGCACCTGCTGCGCTTGGGGCGCAGGAGGGGGCAGGAAAGCAGAGATTGGCCTCCTCTGAGGCTGCTGATAAGGAGCAGAGGAGCGGGGGTCCAGAGTCACTCTAATGGAGTCACTCCGAGTCCTCACCTGGAACGTGCGTGGACTCCGTTCATGGGAGCGCCGCGCAGAGATTCTGGGAGCCCTTCAACAGCTTGGGTCACAGCTCATCATTCTGCAGGAAACATGGTTCGCCTCCGAACGTGAGCGTAGCCACGCGCAACGCCTCTGGAGTGTGGGCCCGTCTTTCTGGAGCTACGAGCCGGGAGAACGGTCGGGGGTCGGAGTACTCTTCGGAGAACCACCCCCGGGTTCAACTTGGCGAGTAGATAGGGTCCTGGAAGCCATTCCTGGACGGCTGCTAGTTGTGGATTTTGCTCTGCTGCCAACGGCTGGAAGGGAGCTAGAGGCCCCAAGAGGCGCATACCGCCTCTGTGGAGTCTACGCACCGACAGGGAGAGAGGGGCGGC
This sequence comes from Rhineura floridana, assembly GCF_030035675.1. Taxonomy (NCBI): domain Eukaryota; kingdom Metazoa; phylum Chordata; class Lepidosauria; order Squamata; family Rhineuridae; genus Rhineura; species Rhineura floridana. Next base: position 323,550,748 of record NC_084480.1, on the reverse strand, counting down.
GGCGTTTATGGCCCCGCCTCTTCCTTCAGAGCCATACGCGACGCCAATTGCTGGTAGCGGGAGACTTTAATAACCGAGCCCGCCCAGAAGACCGCACAGTACCAGTGGGCAGAGAACCGCCGTCTCTGACAGCGGAGGAGAGAAGGCTGGCAGCTGGCCTGAAAGAGCGTGGCCTAAAGGATACAGCGCTCCAGATACCCAATGAACTAGCCTTCTGCCCACCCGGGCGTGGCAAGCCCTTTAGCGATGGCGAGCGATACGGAGTGGCTCGGGGAGTGGGGGTGTCGGCGCGCTTCACGTTTCACCATCCGCGGGTGGCCAGCCGCGTCGATCGCGTATGGGCACCGACGGGGTGGGAAGTGGAGCGATGCCGCGTCCTTGCCTCTGACTGGTCCGATCATGCTATGCTGGTAGTGACATTCAGTCTTGCTGGCAACCAACCAGCTGCAACGATGAGAAAGGTCGGGACTCGAGGCCGCCCGCTCTGGCGGCTACGTCCAGCCACCCTAGATAGCAGTGAGGAACTACGCCAACAACTAGAAGGCATGGTGGCCGTCTGGGCCGCCCAGGTTGAGGCTGGGGATCCCCTGGATCCAGACCTCTGGGACAGCTGGCAATGTCTGAAAAGACTATTGTCGGAGCGCTGTCGCGAACACTCGCGACGGGGAGCTCGTCGTGAGGTGCGTGGCTATCAAAATGCTGTCTATACCCTCCTACGCTGCCACCGGTGGCGTGACGAGGGGATATCTTTTCAGCCGGAAGAACTTCTTGAGGCACAGGAGACGATCTCAGCCTTTCACCAGGGAGAACGGATGCGGGCTAAGCGGCACCGTGTCTGTCGCAGCCGTGGCCCAATGGTCGAGGCTGGAGAGTGGGAACGGTCCCGCTTGGCACCGTCGACCACTGCTGCACCGATGTCCTGCACAGGCCTTCGTGATGCACCAGAGGATGTGATTCAGAGCACTCCTGAGGGGATGCTGGCGGTGATGGAGCGTCACTGGCACAAGGTATTTACCCGAAAGCCCATTCCTGAAGAGGAGATTCAAACCTTCCTTGATAGGGTAGAGGCGCAGGTTGGCTGGGGACCGGGGCTAACGAAAGAACAACGACTGATGTTAGAAGCCCCTGTCACGACAGAGGAGGTGCGGATAGCCATTGGCAGGGGGCGGGCGCGTTCCGCCCCTGGGCCAGATGGGCTACCCTGGCTCTTCTATCAATGTTATGTGGCGCTCCTAGCCGGACCGCTTGCGCGGCTTTTCAACTCGCTGCTACTCCGAGATCAAGGGCTCAGGGACTTCTCACAGGCGCTGTTAATCTTCTTTCCGAAAAAAGGGGACCTCTCCCTCCCTGTCAACTGGCGGCCCATTGCCCTTGCTAATGTAGACAATCGCATCCTGGCTAGAGTTCTTAACACCCGTCTGGCGAATGTTGCTGACCGTCTGGTACGCCCATGTCAGACCAGTGCAGTCCCGGGCCGGCGAATGACAGACTCGTTGTGCCTCTTGCGAGAGGTGTTTGCCACCACAGCAAGGGCGCCGGGGCTGGGGGGTGAAACAGAAGAAAGAGCGAAGAGTGTCACGAGTCGCGGTGGCGGAGAGGGCCTTTTCCTGCTCCAACTGGATCAGGAGAAGGCCTTTGATAACATCCACCACGACTACCTTTGGGAGACGCTCCACCGAAAAGGGATCCCTACTCGCTTTGTCTCCCATCTGCAGTGGCTCTACCGAGAGGCAACCGTAATCCCGCAACTGAATGGTTGGCGGGGGGTGGCAATACCGGTCTGCTCAGGAGTGCGACAAGGGTGCCCGCTAAGTGCGCTCCTTTATGTGCTGGCCCTTGACCCCGCTTTAGCACTGGTCGAAGCATCAGGGTTGGTGGGCTTCTCGGCACAACCGCCAGTACCCCGCCCACTGTTAAGGGAAGAGTGCCCAGGGACGGTGTCAGGGTCGACACAAGAGCCGCTGCAAGAAAGACCAACAGAAACTACAGCGGCTTGGGTGGGACTGGTGGCGCATGCGGACGATGTCACCGTCCTCATTCGGAACCGCACTGAAGTAAATGGTGTTCTAGAGGCCCTTCGTGCCTATGGGCGTGGCTCAGGTGCTAAAGTCAACCTGCACAAGAGCTTCGCCGTAGGGTGGACCTGTGAGGGAGCCGGTGAGCCACCTGACCTGACCGTGCAGCCTCTGACGGCCATTCTAGCGGATGAAGTGGGAGAGGTGACCGAGCGACCGAACGAGTTGCCGGCCAGAGTGGAGACGGTGGTGGAGGATGTCTCTATATTGGGAGTTAGATACTCACTGGCTCACGGGGGCAACGGCTTTCGAGAGTGGGAGCGCTGGGTGCAGGCTGTCGATGCTCGATTGGAACTGTGGCGGCACTGGCGATTAGGCATCTTCCAAAAAGTCATCTTCCTAAAGACCTACCTGTACCCTATCGCCATGGCCCTAGCTAGAGTTTACCCTATCCCAGAAATTCTGCTCCGGCGAGTAGATCGCTTGGTGCTTCGCTTTCTCTGGGGGACGGTCCATTTCCCTCAGAGCCGAGCGGTAGCCTCCCGCCCACACGAACAAGGCGGCCTGGCGCTACCAGCGCTAGGTCCAGCCTGCTTGGCAGAGTTTCTCGCCCAAAACTTTGGGGCCTGGCGGGATTGGGAAGAAGCCACGGGAGCAATTGCGCAAGAAAGGGGAATGATGTCACCACCGCCGCCAGCCTGGGTGGCCGCTTTCGCCTCGGGATGGCGAGATACGGCATGGGCGGAGAAGTGGTGGGACACGGACCAGCTAGCCTTTCGCGTGTCGCCTGCTTGGCGGGCGACCGTGCCAGCCTATCTTATTCCGGTGCTCTCAGCAGTCAAGCAATGGGTAGCACACGCCCCATGGGTCAGGAATAATTCGCTCTCTGGTCGCCACTTGCGCCGTCATCTGTACTGGCGCATGGTGGAGGAGCGCCTGTTTCACCCTGAGGCAGAACGTCGAGCCGCCCGAGTTAACCAGTCCCCATATCTACGGGAGAGCCGGTACCCGATCCCCCTCTTTCGAGAACGACGGGTCCCACTCTACCTGTGGGATATTCGTTGGCGGTGGTATCACCAGGTAGCAGATATAGCGACGGCCCGTCCGTGGCTATCGGAGGAAGCCCAATTATGCAGACGGCTCCGATGTGTCACTGAACGCCGAGGGGCGGGGATGGTGCTGGTGGGCGGGGAACCTCGAGAGACCGTGCAACATGTAGTGTCCACCTGCCCTGCCTCCCGATGTGTATGGGAAGGGCTGGCTCAGGCGCTGCGCTGGCCGAGCCTGGCCCATCAGCACTGGGAAGCGGTGATCTCTGGGGAAGAGCAACCGGGGCTCCGGGGTCCCGAGCGGCCAAGGGGGGCCCGGGGTCAAGAGTGTTGGCCAGTTCCACCCTCCACCCTCCGCCTCGTCAATCTCACTGTTCTGAAGGGCCTATGGGGGGCGCGCCATTGGGAACGGATTACACAAAAGGAAAGCAGGTCAGAGGGCACGGTACGCTACATCGTGGCGTCCCTACGACAATTAGCAGGCTATGAACGGGGGCGGATGCCATCGGGGCGTTGGGCCCGCCTTTGGCCCTGGATGACGGACACCCCCCCACCCATTACTTGAACTATGGCCTATCTGCCTTCTGGCCCCATTCTTTTGGACTCTGGTTTTTGGTTTGTGGACTCTGACCTTCGGGTCCCGGACATTGTATGGACATTATATGATTTTCTGTATTTCATGTATATATTTCTGTATATATTTCTGTACTACTTGTTGGTTTTATTATTATCGTTCTTGAATTTGTTACTGTTACTGTTATTGGATATTAAATGTCAGCTTCTGGATTTTGGACTTTGGACTGCTGCCTCTGGATCTTGGCTTCTGGACTGGAATTTGGCCCTTGGAATTCACATCCTGGATTCTGGACCTGGACTTGGACTTGGATGCTGTTCCTGTTCCTGTGCTGAGAATTTTGGGGGGTACCTTGGGGAGTTAATGTTGTTGTTGTTGCCTTTGGTTTTGTGTTTGTTGGTCTTCAGCCGTATATGTAGTGGCTGAGTACCTTTTTTTTGTAGTATGGCTAATATATATAATAAAAAATTTCATACCTAAAAAAAATTTCATACCTAACCCTAACCCTAACCCTAACCCTAACCCTAACCCTAAACCCTAACCCTAACCCTAACCCTAACCCTAACCCCTAACCCTAACCCCTACCCCTACCCCTACCCCTACCCCTACCCCCTACCCCTAACCCTACCCCTAACCCTACCCCTACCCCTACCCCTACCCCTACCCCTCACCCTCACCCTCACCCTCACCCTCACCCTAACCCTAACCCTAACCCTAGCCCTAACCCTAGCCCTAACCCTAGCCCTAGCCCTAACCCTAGCCCTCACCCTAACCCTCACCCTAACCCTAACCCTCACCCTCACCCTAACCCTAACCCTCACCCTGATTTGGTAGGAGGAGGTGGTAGTTTTTGGAGCTCCTGAAGATCCAAAACAAAACGTCTTTTTATTCAAAATCCGGCCAGCATGCCACTGCCTCAAGGCTTGAGGTAGGTGGAGGAGACTCTGGTGCATCTTTTGAGACCAATATGAACCCTGACAGTGGAGGGGATCCTCAAAAAAACGCTGTTGAAGAGAGACCTTTTAAAAATGCTGCAGAGGCCTCCCTGAAAGCAGAGGCCTCTCTGGAAACAATGCCTCGCAGTGAGTACAAAGAGGGATTTTCAAAAGACCAGCTTTCCCTGGGTGGGGAAATGTTTGCAACTTCAGTGACTTTAAAGGAAGGGGGAACCCCTGAAGTATCAGCAGCTGTTGTTGTGGGCCCTCAGATCCCTTTGAATGAGTCTACAAACTTAGAAGAAGCTGGGACCCCTAGGACTCTCATAGAACAAACAGTAGATAAAATGGCTGACTGTGAAGCAGCACTTTCTATGAAAATAAAGCAGATGAAGAGGGACTATATAGAAATTGTATTAGAATATGAAAGACTTCAGAAAGAGTGTGCTAGAAGAGAAATGGTCAAACAGAAACAAATGCAGTCTGGTGACAAAAGACAAGAAGAAAGTTTGACAAAAATAAACATTGATTGCACAGCTTTTCGCCATGAGATTTTCTTGGCTTGGAAGTATGTAATGCAACAAGAAAATATTCTAAATACCTTTTCAAGTAGAGAAATTGAAATGTATGGAAGAGACACTTATGATAAAGAAAAAAGTATATTGGGAAAATTTAAAGACAATTATGTAATACAATATAACAAATGCTTTGATGAATTGGAAGTTTTGGAATTAAGTGCTCTTAAAGAGACAGTACATGTTAGTAAAACAACTGAGAGACAAAGTGCACAAGCTGCTGAGGCTTGTATGGAACCTTCACTGAATACATTACAAGAACAAAGTTTTGTAGATCTTGAACTTAATCAAGGTGGTAATCAGCAAACAGAACAAGAATGTATTATTATAGATAAAGAAATTGAAAATAATAGGCAAATGACCTTTGCTGAGCAATTAAGTAATAAAGGAGAAAATGATGAAGATAGAGGAGTGGAGAAATCAAAAGGAAGAGAGAGCGCCCTCTCTGATTTTTCTGAATCAGAAGTAGAATTAGAAGTTCTTACTGAAATTTTTGAAACTGATTTTGAAACCGATTGTGATATGCAAATGGACTTGGTTTCTGTTGAAAAATTAAAATCTGCTGTACCCAATGTGAAAGAGTCAAGGGAGAGGAAAATTCTGGCAAAATGGACTGAAATATTGCAAAAAAATCTAACCAAGGTGGAAGATATTATTTTACCAACTGAATTTGAAAAGCATGATATGTTGAGGCTTTGGGGTTATGTGATGGCCCATGTAGCTTTAACCAATGTTCCGACAAAAAATCTGACTAAATATAGTCAACAAAAAGTAGTGCAATTTTTGGATAAAACTTATCAGCCTTTAAAAGATGTGCTTTCAGGATGGCAGGTAACATTAAGACTGAAGGAATTAAGCTATTTAAAATCATTAGTGCTGGATTGTGTACGGAGACTTCTAGTGGCGAGGAAGCCGAAGACGTCTATGGAGGCTTATCCTAATTGGCTAGAAGAAAAACACCTAATAAAATATTTTCAAGATATTCACAGAACTCGACTTACTACGGCTGATGATGAGGCTCCGCCTGTCTTTTGGAGTCAAATTGACAATAAGGACACGTTAGTGCCAAATGAGGAATTTAACATATGGTTGGAAAAAGTAATCGATTGTTTAAAACAGAGGCAGAAAATCATAAAACAAAGAAGAGACGATAAACAAGAACGAGTGGAGTCAACATCGGTGGCGGTGGCGTCGAGAATCCAGTCCGAAGCTCGGGTCCCGATTGAAGCAGTTCCCAAAAGGAGAACGGAAGCGGTTGCTGAGATCGATGAGGAGGAGAGACGGGCCCAATGGGTTTTGCAGGGGGTGTCTTCTAAGGAAGCGCCCCCGACAATCGGTGAGGTGATGGGGATGCAGGGAGATCTGGAAACAATGCAGAGTAGTAGATTAAAAAATAAGGGAAGAAGTAGAAAGCTTAATGAAAAAGGAGGGGATGGTACAGACAGTAGTTCAGAGCAGGAAAAAACACCCGAGACGGTACGAAAAAGACCTAGAACTGGATTAGTAGGGGAGGAAGAAGGGGGTAAAGCGATTGAGACTGCTCAGAATTGTATAACAGATGTAAGCGATCAGTCCTTATTGGAGGGAATCTCAGTAATAGAAACAGAGTTGGGAAGCCGAGGGAAGGGTTATGTAGGTGATAGCGGTATGGCTTCTGGCGCTTGTGGGTTTTCTTCCTTTCATAGGCATGGAGAAGCAGTTCTGCAATCGAGGGTGGAGCGAGGAGCAGGAGTGAAAGCGAGACAAGAGACTTTTCTAATGGACATTGAAAGAGAAGCACGATCCACATTAACATCGAAAGACATTTTTTTGAAAGGAAACACAAGGACAGATTCTGTGAGTATTGTGGAGAGTGCTTCCTCACCTGGAATGCAGAGTCCTATTAGAGCATCATTGGTGCAAAGGGAACAAGGGGAAGCTAGTACAGCTCATGAGTCTTTAGGTCAGTCCCATCCGAGTGGTTCTGGACTTTCGCAATCTCTTTCTTATGCAAAGGCAACAAGAGGCAATACGCAGAGGAAGGACATTAATTCATCAATGCCTAGGTGGTATTTTGAGGGGGATGAAGAAGATTATTTAGAGAGTTTCCTTAATACTGCTTCAGAGGATAGAGATCCTAGAAAGAGATATGTGGTACGTTTTCGTTATGTAGGAATAGAAGCTGAAAAAGACACGAGGGCTTATGTCACTAAAGTGTTTATAAGAGATACTCTAAATTTTCCCAAAGAGGATATTGTGGCTGTGATACAGTTACCTGGTTCCAAGGAGACGGATGTCTGCCTTGCTTCAGAGCGTGCTTACAGACAATTTTGGACGGCCAGTAGGGCTGCCTGTAGAGCAGATAACTTACTTTTGAGAGGTTATGAAATGATACCATTGTTTCGTGGGGATACTAGAGTACTCACGATCAGTTTACGTACTACTACTGTTCCGGCACAGGATGTAGCACTTTGGGTGATGAAATATGCAGACATTTTAATGGGTCCAACTAAAAAATATGATGAAGAAGGTTTCTGGACTGGAGAATACCGATGTGTGGTTTCTTTTAAAAACCGTTCTGAAGGGACTAGGCAGGGTTACATACCTAAGTATTTCTTTTTAGGATCAGATCGGGGAATTACGAGATACAGTGGCCAACCTGCTGCTTGTTTTCAGTGTGGGGCGTATGATCACATACGATGCAATTGTACAACATCGCTTTGCGCAAAGTGTGGGGAGCGAGGCCATCAAACGGCTTTTTGTCATCGTGGCATTACGTGCAATCTGTGCGATGAGATGGGACATACGTATCTTTGGTGCCCTCAGGCATATTACAATCGACAAGATGCAGATAGATGTGCAAAGGCAGAAAGAATGGCAGAGTCAGGAAAACAAAAAGCTGATGCGCAAATGAGAAAGAAAGCTAGACAGGAAGGAGGGATGGGAAAAGAAGAGAGGGCAAGTACAGCACACTTTGAAAATTTGGCAGAGTCTGATACTCAAGGGAAGAAAACTGTTTCTATGGAAAAAAATGATAATTTTCAAGAAAGGCAGGATGAATGGAATATGGTGCAGAAGGGGAAAGGAAGGAAAAGTAAACAAAAGACAAAGCATTTAGAAACGGTAAACAATGGGAAATTACTTTATAAAAAAAATAGATACCGGGTCTTAAGTGAAGAAGTGGTAATAGAAGGGGAAAGTGTAATTGTAAATGAGGAGATGAGTCATAGTAATGAGAAGGAACAACAAAAGACACAACAGACACAAAAAAATATTCAAGATGGAGAAGGAATAAAAGAACAAAGAAAACAAAAAAACAGACCCCCTCCTACAAAACCCCCTCCTGCTGAACCCCCTCCCACTCCCATTCCCTTTAACGCTTTTTCTCTTAGTCAGACTACACTTCAGAATTTTTCTGAAGGGGTAGAAAGAGTGGATGAGGTCCAAGAAAAGGTAACTTGAAGAGAAGATAAGGAATGAGACTATTTTGCATTTAGGTAATAAAGTTTTATGCTAAGTTTAATGGTAAATTTTAATGGAAAATTTTATATGTGTTTCTTTTAAAGTATTGTATTTTAAGTTATTATTTTGATGTGATTTTTTATAATATAGGTTTGAGAGGTATATTTTGTATTAGAGTTAGGTTAGAGAGGTAAATTATATGTATTAGTTAGATATGTTTTTCGGTGAGTGGCGATATTGTTACGTGATTTCGCGTGCGGGATGTAACCTAGTAGTATGAATAATTTAAATAAAAAATCTTACCTAAAAAAAAAAAAAAAATCTTACCTAACCCTAACCCTAACCCTAACCCTAACCCTCACCCTCACCCTACCCCTACCCCTACCCCTAACCCCTAACCCTACCCCTAACCCTAACCCTAACCCTAACCCCAACCCCAACCCTAACCCTCACCCTAACCCTCACCCTAACCCCAACCCTAACCCTAACCCTCACCCTAACCCTCACCCTAACCCTCACCCTCACCCTCACCCTCACCCTAACCCTCACCCTCACCCTCACCCTAACCCTAACCCCAACCCTAACCCTAACCCCAACCCCAACCCTAACCCTAACCCTAACCCTAACCCTAACCCTAACCCTAACCCTTTCAAAATGCTGCTGAGACTTGCCTGGAAACAATGGAGGACAGTGAGTACAAAGAGGGATTTTCAAAAGCCCAGCTTTCCCTAAGTGACGAAACGTTTACAATGCCAGTGATTTTGAAGGAGGGGGAGATCCCTCAAGTATTGGTAGAGGTTGAAGTGGGCCCCCAAATCCCCTCAAAAGAGCTTACAAACTTAGAAGAAGCTGAGACCCCTAGGACACCCATAGAACAAACAGTAAATAAAATGGCTGACAGTGATTCAGCAGTTCCATTTAAAGCAATGGAGACTGAAAGTGTCTGTGGAAAAACGTTTACAGAAGCCTTGCTGGCTGCAGAAACTTTGAGAGAGTGTGAAAAGTTTCAGAGAGAGAGTCTTACAGGAGATAATGTCAAACAGCAACAATTGCAGGCTGCTGACAAAATGCAAAAAGAATTTTCACCAGAAACAGGAGACTTTTCGTTAGAGGCTCAGCAGGAATTACTGAAAATGAAAGCAAGTTTGCATAACATAATAAAGGAAGAAAACTATTTTAATAGCTTTTCAAAAAAAGATATTCAAGACTATGGAAAAGATAAATACATAGAAGTAACAAAGAGGTTGAGAAGAAACAGAGCTGATCATGAGAAAATATATAATAAATATATTGTTGAAAATCAATTTGGAGATTTTTTCTCTCTTAAAGAGACAGTACAAATAGCAACCAGTCAGTTTGAAGAAAATGTGGAAGAGAGAGACAGATCTCCACACAAGTCACAGTTGATTTCTTTTGAGCTCCAAGCCTTACAGGAGAAAGACATTATACAATTTACAAGGGAATCGTTAGAACTATCACAAATAATAACTGAAAAAAATGTGAATGATACATCTCACAGTGAAGTAACTGTGGGACAAAATGTACAATCTGCTGAGGAAGTTTATATGCAAACTTTAATTCATCTTGAAGTTAATCAAGGTGATAATCAACAACAAATAGAAGAACATATGGATATTACAAAAATGGAAAATAATACAAAAATTGAAAATAATATAGAAAATAATACAGAAAATAAACATGGAGAAATTAAAAGTGATAATGAATCAGAGGTAATAGATCTCACTGAACAATCCAGTGGTGAGGAAGAAGAAGATGAGGATAGCTAAGAGGAAGAGACAATGGTGGAAAGGAGTGGCCTATCAGAAATTTCTGAAGGGGAAGTTAATTCAGAATTTCTTATGGACATTTTTGAAAATGATTTCACTGGAACTGAGGATGATATGATAACGGCCTCTGAGTCTCGTGAAGACCCAAAATTTGCTGTACCGAAGGTGAGGGAGTCGAGGGAGAAACAAATTTTGGCAAAATGGACTGAAATAATACATAAAAAGTTACCTGAAGTGGAACAGATTATTTTATCTGTTAAATTTGAAAAACGTGACATGCTACACCTTTGGGGCTATGTGATGACCCATGTGGCTTTACCTGATGTTTCGACAAAAAAATTGACCAAATATAGTCAACAAAAAATAGTACAATTTTTGAACAAAACTTTTAAGCCATTAAAAGAAACACTTTCAGGTTTGAGGGTGAAGTCGAGACACAAAGAATTATGTTATTTAAGATCTTTAGCGATTGATTGTGTGTTAAGACTATTAGTGGCGAGGAAGCCGAGAACGTCTACAGAGGTTTATCCCGATTGGCTAGAAGAAAAACATCTGATAAAGCACTTTCAAGATATTCACAGATCTCGAGTTATTAAGACTTCTGATGTGCCTCCGCCTCCTTTTTGGAGCCAAATTGACAATAGAAGCAAGTTAGTGCCAGAAGAAGAATTTATAACATGGTTGGAAAAAGTAATTGATTGTTTAAAACAGAGGCAAAAAATCATAAAACAAGGAAAAGATGATAAACAACAACGAGGGGAGTCAGCATCGGTGGCGTTGACAGTTCCCAAAAGGAGAATGGAAGAGGTTGCTGAGATCGATGAGGTGGAGAGACGGGCCCAATTGGTTTTGCAGGGGGTGTCTTCTAAGGAAGCGCCCCCGACAATCGGTGAGGCGATGGGGATGCAGGGAGATCTGGAAACAACGCAGGGGGGTAGATCAAAAAATAAGGGGAGAAGTAGGAAGTTTAATAAAAAAGGAAAGGATTATATAGACAGTAGCTCAGACCAGGAAAAAACACCCGAGACGGTTAAAAAAAGACCTAGAATTGGATTACTGTGGAGTGAACAAGGGGGTGAGAAGATCCAGGCTGTTCTGGATTCCATAAGAAATGTAACTGATGAAGTTTTATTAGAGGGAATCTCAGTATTAGAAACAAATTTAGAAACAAATTTAGAAACAAATTTGGGAAATGGAGGGAAGGGTCATACGAATGATACTGGTATGGCTTCTGGCGCTTGTGGGTTTTCTTCTTTTCATAGGAATGAAGACAAAGTTTTGCAATCGAGGTTGGAGCGAGGAGAAAGAGTGAAAGCGAGACAAGAGACTTTTATAACTGATATTGAAAGAGAAGTACAATCTACATTAACACCAAGAGACATTTATCCAAAAGGAAATCCAAGAGCAGATTCTGTGAGTATTGTGGAAAGCTCTCGCTCACCTGGACTGCAGAGTCCTATTAGAACACCATCGAAGCAAAGGGAACGAGGAGAAGTTGGGATAACTCATAGTTCTTTAGATCAGTCCCGTCCCACTGGTTCAGGATTGCCACAAACTCGTTCTTATGCAAAGGCAACAAGATGTAATGTGCAGAGGGAGGATAGTAATCCATTAATGCCTAGGTTGTATTTTGAAGGGGATGAAGAAGAATATATAGAGGGTTTTTTCAATGCTGCCTCGAACGAAAGAGATCCTAGAAAGAGGTATGTTGTACGCTTTCGTTATGTTGGAGCGGAGGCTGAAAAGGACACGAGGGCTTATCTCACTAAAGTGTTCTTAAGAGATACTTTAAAGTTTCCCAAAGAAGATATAGTGGCTGTGATACAACTACCTGGCTCCAAAGAGACGGATGTCTGCCTTGCTTCAGAGCGTGCTTACAGACAATTTTGGATGGCCAGTAGGGCTGCCTGTCAAGCAGACAATTTACTCTTAAGAGGTTATGAGATTATACCATTACTTCGTGGGGATACTAGAGTACTCACAATTAGTTTACGCACTACCACTATTCCGGCACAGGATGTAGCACTTTGGGTAAGGAAATATGCAGACATTTTAATGGGTCCAAACAAAAAATACGATGAAGAAGGTTATTGGACCGGAGAATACCGATGTGTGGTTTCTTTTAGAAATCGCTCTGAAGAGACTAGGCAGGGTTATATACCTAAATATTTCTTTTTGGGATCAGACCGGGGTATTACAAGATACAGTGGCCAACCTGCTGCATGTTTTCAGTGTGGGGCGTATGATCACATACGACGTAACTGCACAACATCGCTTTGCGCAAAGTGTGGGGAGAGAGGTCATCAAACGGCTTATTGTCATCGTGGTATCACGTGTAATCTGTGCGATGAGATGGGTCATACGTATTTATGGTGCCCCCAATCATACTATAACAGACAGGATGCAGATAGAAGTGCAAAGGCTGAAAGAAGGGCAGAGTCAGGAAAACAAAAAGCTGTTATGCAGATGAAAAGGAAAGCTAGGCAAGAAAGAGATATGGGAAAAGAAGAGAGGACAAGTAGACCACAACCCGAAAGTCGGGCAGAGACTGATACTCAAGGGTGGAAAATTGATTCTATAAGGAATAATTCTCAAGAAAGACAGGATAATTGGAATACAGTTCAGAAGGGAAAAGGAGGAAAAAGTAATCAAAAGACAAAGCATTTAGAAATGGTAAATAATGGAACATTAATTACAGAAACAAATAGATACCGAGTCTTAGGTGAAAATTTGGAAATAGTACAGGATGCAAGGTTAGATCAAAATTTAGATCGTGGTGTTATGAGTCATAGTAATAAGGAAGGACAACAAAAGACACAAAAAAATATTCCAGACAGAGATTTCATAAAAGAACAAAGGAAACCAAAGAAAAAATATAGAGAACAAAGGCATCAGGAAGGAACTAATCTAGAAGAAGAACAAAGGAATGAAAATATTAAAGAAACAAAGTCTCAATTTTTAGATTCACAACAAGAAAGTTCTTTGCTCATCAAGCCGGTTGTTGAATCTATCGGAAGAAAAGACTTAGAGGAATTGCAAGAAGTTAATCTGTCACAACAGAATTTGCATGTACAAACAGTGGTAATAGATAACAGTTCTCCAATTTTCCCTTTAAATATCCCTGAAGAACCCCCTCCTATTCCTTTTACCAATACTTCTCCCAGTAAGACTACACTTCAGGATTTACCTGAAGGGGTAGAAAGAGAAAATGAGATGCAAGGAGAGGTAACTTGAAGAGAAGAGTTAAAAACAAATAGTATTGTGGTGATAAAGATTTTAAGTTCAATAGTGAATCTTCCTGTTTTAGGGCACTGTATTTTAAGAGACAGATAATTTGATTTAATATGTTTTTAATTTAAAGTTTTATTATTAGGGAAAATAATTTATAGGTTTAAATTAGATTATAATAAATTGTTTATAAATTGTTTAAAAATTGTTTATAAATAGGTTTTTTATAAAAATAAGTATAAATAAGTATAAATATAAATAGGTTTTATAAATAAGTATAAATATAAATATAAATATATTTTATGGTAGGTTTAAATTCAATTTCAAATTTAAATTTAAAAATTCTTTCCTGGAATGTTAGAGGTTTTAGAATGAAAACAAAAAGGGATGAGGTGCTTTCTTTATTACCCAGATTGTGTTATGATATTTATGTGCTTCAAGAGATAAATTTTAATAGCGAACAACAGAGATGCGATGCTCAGAAGTTGTGGAATGCGGGACCGTCATTATGGTCTTACGGTGTGGACAATGCGACAGGAGTTGCGATTCTTTTTCGTTCTCGTACAGATCTCACCGTTGATTTTGTTTTGGAGGCCGTACCGGGACGGCTTTTAATTGTAGATTTTACAGTTATAGAGCAGATAGGTAATAGTAAAAATAGAAGAGTAGCGTTTAGATTGTGTGGACTTTATGCCCCAGTTAGTGTGGCAGAGCGAAAAAAGTTATGGGGTAACCTGAAAGATTATAGTAATACAAATAGAATTTTGTTAATAGTAGGAGATTTTAATAATAGGTCTAGGTTAGCTGATAGGAGTGCATATAGATCATCAAAATTTAAAAATAAAAAATTGGCCGTGGGTTTAACGGTTGAAGAAAGAGAATTAGAAACATTTTTGAATAAGTTAAATTTAGTAGATAAGGCTTTAGAGATACAAAATGAATTAGATTATTTTCCTGTAGGTGTAAGACAAGCATATGTTAATAGTTATCCCGTTTTAGATGGTGTGAGGTATACTTTTTATCATCCTTTGTTTGCGAGTAGGATTGATAGAATACGTGCCCCTAAACAATTAAAGGTGGAAAAATGCAAAACAATTGTTACTCCGTGGTCAGATCATGTCATATTAGCGATGGAATTTAGTATGGGGCAAGTTTTTTCTCGAGGCAAGCCTTTATGGCGGTTAAGGCCTAAGTTGTTCGATATGTTAGAGTGTAAAGAGGTCATAGCCACAACATTAGCTATTCTTTTAACTTTATTTGATTTGTATGGGGATGATTTAAATCAATGGTGGGAACGTTTAAAGAGATCAGTAGTTAAACAATGTAGGAATTATGAAAGAAGGGCTAACCAAAATGAAATAAAACAATATCATGCTGCCGTTTATCAATTTTTAAAGTGTCACCTGTATGTTAATAAAAGCCAACCATATAATAAACAAGTTTTAGAACAATCCAGAAATACGATTAAAACTTATAATCAAAAACAGAGGGACAAAAGGAAAAGATATAAAAATAACAGAGCAAAGGGACCCATCATTGATATCGATGAATGGGCAAAGGTTAGAAACCCTAAAGTTCCAGTAGAATTTAAAGGATTAAAAAAAGATGAAGACAGCGATGTTGTCCTTCATCCCCAAGGTATGCTCCAGTTAATGGAACAATATTATGAAAATATGTTTAGTTTAAAAAATATTTCAGTTAAACAGGTGTATGACTATATAGTGGCCATACCAAAAGAGAGATTGAAACATCTTTATGATGGGTTAAATGATGAAGATGAACAAATGTTGACAGCAGTTATCACAGAGGAAGAAGTGGTGACGGCAATCGTTTCAGGGAAAGGAAAATCAGCACCGGGACCGGACGGTCTGGGCTGGAATTTTTATAAAATATTTAAGAAATGGCTAGCGAAACCACTTGCAGCGGTATATAATCAAGCCCTAGAGAGAAATAATTTACCTAATTCATTTTATAATGGTATTTTAATTTTTTTTCCGAAAGAAGGAGATCTTACGTTAGTAAAAAATTGGCGGCCTATAGCCTTAACAAATACTGATTATAAAATTTTAGCAAAAATATTTAATAATAGGTTAGCTAAGATAGCTAGTAAGATAATAGTTAAATTTCAAACAAGTGCAGTGCCGGGAAGAACTATGGTAGATTCACTACTTTTATTTCGAGAAATTTTTCAACTTGTACAAAAAGGGATGTGGAAAGGACACATATTACAATTAGATCAAACGAAAGCTTTTGATAATATACATCATCGGTTTTTGTGGGAGATACTTCTTTGGAAAGGCATTCCGGCGAGTTTCGTTAATCATCTTCAATTGATGTATGAAAAAGCAGTGGTAGTGCCTCAAATTAATGGATACAGAGGGAAACAAATAATGTTAAAGTCTGGTGTCAGGCAGGGATGTCCTATGAGTCCATTGTTATATGTGTTAGTTTTAGATGCTGTTTTATGTAAAATAGAGTTGGAAGATAGTTTAAAGGGAATCCAAATACCAATACCTGTTAATTTAATGCACATGTCAGGCTTGGACTCGGGTGATCTAAGTGTGAAGGCTGTTGCTCATGCAGATGATGTATCTATTTTAGTAAATGATAAACGAGAAATAGAAATAATCAGAGATTTGTTTGAACAATTTGGTCAGGCTTCTGGTGCCCAGTTAAATATGCAAAAGAGTTTTATAATATCGCCCAATAACATTAAGGGAAATATACAAGTAATGCCATTAGAATATCTGATTAGTAATAAAAATAAAAATCAAGCAATAAATTCAGAAGCTGTAGAAGGGCAAATTAAAATACATGTTAAATTATTAGGAATTTATTTTGCAGTTAAATGGGAAGGGTGGGAATATAATTGAACTATGTGGAGAGATAAAGTTAAAGAAAAAATACAAATGTGGCAAAAATGGCATCTTTCTATCTATCAAAAAGCCATGTATGTTAGTACGTACTTAGTCCCAGTAGTAGGTAATTTGGCAGCTGTCTACCCACCACCTGAAAGGATCATTAAGGAAATCAATAAAATGGCATTTAAGTTTCTATGGGGAACGGCTAATTTCCCCCTTGCAAGAGCAGAGGCGTATAAATCTGTAGCACAGGGTGGTTTAAATTTTACAGCAATTGGTTTCAAATTTTTAGCAATTTTTGTTAGTCATAATTTTGGAAAATGGGCAGAGGTAGAAAGAAAAGAATTGGCACCACAATTTTGGTTGGTTGCCTTTGCCAAGCACTGGAGAATTAAAGATTGGGCCAAAATATGGTGGGAAGAAGATAAGGTCAATTATAAAATCACACAATCGCTAAAGTGTTTGGGACCTAATTATTTGATTGAAATTTATAGTAATTTAAGAAAATGGAAATTAAGGGCAAGCATAATAAAAATTGAAAGGGGTGAACCAAAAATTATGAAAAAGAAAATTTATAGGAATTTATTAGAAGTAAATAGTTTTCAACCACAATTTGAAAAGAATGTAAAAAGGGAAAATTTATCTATGTACTTAAAAGAGCCTGTACACCAGATAGAATTCTTTAAAGATCAAAGAATTCCTTATAAACTATGGGACATCAGATGGAAGTTTTTTCATCAGATTTATAGCGTGCAAACAAATAAGCCGTGGCTAGCAAATGCTAACCAAGCTTGTCCACGATTAAGATGTCAGGAAGAAGCTGTAAGAACAGGGCAGACACAAAAAGAAACCATTCAACATTTTGTTAAAGATTGTGTATCTGTGAAAGAGACGTGGACTATAATAGCTAAAACTCTGGATTGGCCAGACCTTTTGAGGCAAAACTGGGAAACTATTGTTTCGGGAGCAGAACCAGAAAAAGGAATTCAAGGCCCGAGACAAAGAAAAGGAGTGAAAAGACTTAGAAATAAAAACTATGTAGTCAATAATTATTGGAAGGTACCCTGGACAACGATAAGAATTGTTAATTTATTTGTTCTAAGTATCTTATGTTGGCAACGGTTAAAAGAAATTAAGACTCAAAATATATGCAGTTCTGAAAGTACAATTAGGACAATATTATCAAAAATAAGAGAACTGAGTTTATTTGAAAAGGAAAAATTACCGCATGAGAAGTGGAGAAAATTCTGGCCGTGGACATCAGAGTCGACACCTCCTATAACATAGAGTTGAGATGAATATATTGTATTAGTGTTAAGTTAGTTAGGAAAATTATATGTATTAGCTAGATATGTTATTATGAGAGTGGCGATATTGTTACGTGTTTTTGCGTGCGGGATGTAACCTAGTAGTATGAATAATTTAAATAAAAAATCTTACCTAAAAAAAAAAAATCTTACCTAACCCTAACCCTCACCCTCACCCTCACCCTAACCCTAACCCTAACCCTAATCACAAAGAGGGCAGCTGCAAGGAGGAGAGAATGAGACTGGGAAAGGGGAAAACCCCTCTTCCCCCTGGGATCATCGAGGACACTCCCCGATGAACCCCCCCTCACTTCCCCCCTCCCTGAGGACTGTAGAAGCTATCTTTGCCAATCCTGCCTGGTCAGAGCCAGGAGGAAGTGAGAGGAGTGCAAGCACCCTAAATTTTTCTGAGAATATGATAAGCGGTGGTGCCACGGTGCACAAGGATGATGATCCAAAAGGGGGCAAACACACCCAGACTTCAGAGTGGAGAGCGCAGACATCTCCAAGAGAATTGTTTCAATCGGATTGGATCGCCCCAGCAGTCATGAAGGCGATGATAGATTCCCAGAGCGAAAGCTTAGTTTCTCCAATGCCCCCTGGGCCACTTAGTAACCCTGCTAATGAGGGGTTGAGCCCCTCCCCTGTGTGGCTAAGGGAAATGGAAGAGGAACAATCCGGAGGGCACTCTGAAGAACTTTTTCCAGTGGAGCCCCTACGACCCTTATTAACTGCTAAAGACACAATAGTTGACTCGTGGGTACAGCCCCCCCCTCAGAGTCAACACCTGAATCTGAACACGTGATGAATAGTGAGAAAGATGGGGTTGCAGAGGGGCGACCTGCTCCCCCCCCGGCCCCTAGAGATGTAATAGAGAATTTAGAGAGCTCACAAGCTTCAGTGAGCTCCAATGCTGAGTACAACACAGCTGATAGGGCTGGAGACATTGCAAACGCAGAAGATGACACCGGGAGTCTAGACTATGAGATGGAAGACTATGGCCCAGATGGGCCACTACCGGCCATCGGGAGACGAAGGGAGGCTCGCATCCTAGATCGCTGGCAAACCAACCTGCAGTGTGACTGGGGGCGCTATGACACCTGGCTCCTGGCTGACCCGGGAAACCGCTTGGACATGCTCAAATTGTGGGGCTTCCTGGCTGCCCACCTTGCGGTCTTACCCGCACCTACGGGCCCATGCTTAGCCAAACTCAGTCGTGACAAAATCCTTGATTGGCTGGATCGAGCGCACCCTGCTGTACTTGCAGCACTACAAGGCAACATCCAAGGCACGATACAAACTCTAGCAATGCATAGATCAGTGACATTGGGTGTGGTGGAGCGGCTGCTTATAGGGCACCGCGCCCGCACATCCACACGAAACCTACCGGACTGGCTGGAACCTGCTGCGATGGAGCGAATGGTCCAAGAACTAATTCGCATCTGGGAGGCGCCTACCTATGCCTCCCGCTGCCCCCTCATTTGGACTGAGACGGGCAGAAAGACCTCTACTCCACAGCGTCAGGACTTTGTGGACTGGCTATGGCGCCTCGTTGGGCACCTGAAATTTTGGCAGCGGAATGCATGACAGCAGAAGGCTAGTACCCAGAGACAATGTCGAATGCTGACCACAGAGACGACGACGACACCGATGGCCCCTCCGGCGAACACTCCGGCGAATCCTTCGTCTGACAGAGCTGCGTCATTGGTGACTGGCACTTCTGGAACTGGACAACTCAGAGTGACAGCGGAGGAGCATAGTGGCAGAGCGGACAGTTGGGAGCGACGGACAGTGGTAACCGGGGTCGGGCGGCGATCGGCCATACCCCCGGACCCAAATTTGGAAATGATGGCCCGGAATTCTTGCCAGGGGACTCCCCCGGAAGGGGGGCCCCCGCAAATGGTTGAGGAACATGCGGGGAGCTATTCTCTTTCTCTTTCTCATTCTCTTTCTTTACCTTTAAAACAACGTGTTCCTACTTCTCAGGAGAATGGTGGGCAGCAGGGAGGGAGAGTTGGGGAGGAGCTAATGGATGTGATGTGGGTGGAGGAACAAGGGCCAGTGGGAGGGATGAGGGGACTGGAGGAAGGGGTGGTTGGGGAGCCTCGGACTTCGCCACGGTTGCCCTCTCCTGCTCTGCCCTCTTCCCCCTTACAGTGTGCTGATACTCGGAATGCGGATCTCGCATCTATGATCACATCTCAGAACTCAACCAATGAACAATTACCCAAGAAACCACGTCAAAAATACCCACAAAAGCAAGGACATCCACAACAGCCTTTCTCGACTGCAGATCCTCGCCTCCCTTTGCCATCGCAGCAACAACAGCAACAATTGGTAGAGGTTGGTACCCAAGGACATCAGAATCCCCAGACTGTATTACGGGCCGCGGACAGTGCCTTTAAAACCCCTGGCCCTCTATCATTAACCTCAGATAGAGACGTAGGTACCAATCCATCTGGAACCTGTACCGAACCATTGCCTAGCACTGCTTTAAATATCGGTCCTTGCCACGAGATTGGGGAGTACCATCAATAGGCATAGGAGGGCCTTCATCAGGAAGGGAGCCAAGAGTCACGATGCAAGGATTGGGAATGAGACAGGAGGTGGGAGGTGATTCAGTGGCAACTGATGCCCAGAAGGAAGTTCATGAGGGCAGCGGGAGGCCATCGCCTGGAATGGGAAACACAGCGGTCCGGGAGGAGGTGCCTCGGAAGGGTCCTGGAACCCCTTTACAACGCCGGCGAACTCTCAGTAGGGGGGAGGGGCAATGCCCATCACAGCCGCAGAGACAAACTGCTGGGGAGCCAAACTCGTTACCTAGAGAGGAAGAGGGGCGGCCTACTGCAAGTGGATCGGTGGGCCCACCCTCGGCAGATAGAGCAGCCAATAACACCGGTCAGAGAGCGCCAGAACCCGGTCGCACCTATGCAGCTGCGGCTGGTGGAGGAGCTCGAGCGATGCCGAGAGCTACGGGGGGGTGTCGGTGGCTCCACCCGCTGCACGGCGTCAGGTTCGAATTTTGGATTTGGATTCGATCTGGAAGCGGAGATCCTTGAAGATGCCCGCTTTTTGGATGAATTCTACAGCAGGGTAACACGACACCCCGACCCCAGAGAGCGCTACGTAGTTCGTCTGCGCTACCGGGGGCCCGACCCCGCCCGTCTGACATGGGAATATGTGATCGAACAGGTGCTCCTCGGCCGCCTGGGGATGCAAACGGATCAGTTTCTAGCAGTCATTACCCCCCCCTGGACTGACGGAGGTTGATGTCTGTCTCACCTCCGAACGCGCGTAGCAAGCCTTCTGGGATCATTGGCGGACATCCCGCCGGCTTGGTAACCACTGTTTTGAAGACTTTGATGTCGTTCCTCTCTTTCGGGGCAAAAATAAGGTGGTGAACATTGGGTTTCGCACCACTGGGGTCCCTCCTGAAGATGTAGCAGTCTGGTTGCGGAGGCATTGCACAGTCCTCCTTGACCCTGAGCGGCGTATCGATGAGTATGGCATTTGGACTGGTGAATACCGATCAGTGATTGCCCTCCATAGGAGTGTAGAAGGAGGACAGGTACTTCATCTGCCTAAGTACTTCTTTATGGGTCCGGACCGCGGAGTGACCCGCTATAGTGGTCAACCCCCGGCCTGCTTTCTCTGTGGCTCTTTCGCTCACCGCCGCCGAGACTGCCGATCGGCCCTCTGTGCGAAATGCGGCGTACGGGGACACGCTACGGCTGCCTGCCAACGGCCGGTCACCTGTAGCCTGTGTCGGAATGAGGGCCATGCGTACCGGTGGTGCCCACAGGTATGGCTAAATCAACAAGATCCAGATGGGTACCAAGATTCCCTACGGCAGGCCATAGGACGTGCCTGGGCGGCCCAAACAGCAGAGCGCCAAGAATCGGCACCGGCAGCAGATAGTGAGGCAGATAGAGAGGGGCGGGCAGCACCACCACCACCACCACCGCAGGAAGCCAGATGGGGAGACGGTCAACCTGAAGAAGGGGCCAAAGAGGGCCCCTGGGAGACGGCGAGAGGAACGCAGCGACATCGTTGCAGGTCGCCTTTGGTAGCTCGCCCACAACTGCAGCCACAACTGCAACTACATCTAGGCAATCGCTTCCTAGTTTTGGAAGGAAGTGTAGATAATGAGGAGCAGGACAAGATTACTGAGAGTGCTCAGGGAGCATCCTCCGGGAGGGTGGGGGCAGCAAATGCTCTGCAACCTGAAGGATGCGAGCCACCAATAGGTATGGGAATACTAGGCAGAGGAGTGACACAAGGAGGGATGACGAACAATCGTCGCCGTGCTGCCAAGAGGCAGGTTTCGGAGGCGGCCGGATTTGGCGCTGCGCTCCCACGTAGCCCTCCAGGTGGAACCTCCGGAGGTATCCCAGGCAAACGCAGCAAAGGACTATCAGAAGAGGAGAGGGCACGTGTTCTATTGCGTTCCCTTCAAGGGGTATCTGTGGAAGAGCTCCGCAAATCCTTGGCAGACGAACGAATTGAGCTGGAGATTCTGACGCAGCGGGAAGAGCAATGCCGTGAAGGGTGCCTTGAGCGACCAACTGAAGATCGTCTGGCTGAGCTGATGGCGGTTCGCGCTCGTTGCGCGGAACGACGTTGGCACATTCAGACAGTGGAGGATCAGCTCGAGCAGGTAGCGAAAGAGGAGAGGAGCAGGGAGCAGGGCAACTCTCAGCGAGAGGAGGATGCCATCGATGAGAACACCCCACAGGAACCTACAGCTGAAGTAATCCAAATGGATACTACTGCTAGTTCAGCTGGAGAGGAGGTGACCATAGGGGCTGTGGAACTGCTGTGCCTCCCCCGGAGCCACCAGATGCTCTCTCATCGCGGTGGCTGCCGGGGGTGGCTACGGTGGGTGTCACCGACATTCCACCAACCATAACAAATAGTAGGCCTGCACCTGCTGCGCTTGGGGCGCAGGAGGGGGCAGGAAAGCAGAGATTGGCCTCCTCTGAGGCTGCTGATAAGGAGCAGGGGAGCGGGGGTCCAGAGTCACTCTAATGGAGTCACTCCGAGTCCTCACCTGGAACGTGCGTGGACTCCGCTCATGGGAGCGCCGCGCAGAGATTCTGGGAGCCCTTCAACAGCTTGGGTCACAGCTCATCATTCTGCAGGAAACATGGTTCGCCTCCGAACGTGAGTGTAGCCACGCGCAACGCCTCTGGAGTGTGGGCCTGTCTTTCTGGAGCTACGAGCCGGAAGAACGGTCGGGGGTCGGAGTACTCTTCGGAGAACCACCCCCGGGTTCAACTTGGCGAGTAGATAGGGTCCTGGAAGCCGTTCCTGGACGGCTGCTAGTTGTGGATTTTGCTCTGCTGCCGACGGCTGAAGGGGGGCTAGAGGCCCCGAGAGGCGCATATCGCCTCTGCGGAGTCTACGCACCGACAGGGAGAGATGGGCGGCAGCGTTTATGGCCCCGCCTCTTCCTTCAGAGCCATACGCGGCGCCAATTGCTGGTAGCGGGAGACTTTAATAACCGAGCCCGTCCAGAAGACCGCACAGTACCAGTGGGCAGAGAACCGCCGTCTCTGACAGCGGAGGAGAGAAGGCTGGCAGCTGGCCTGAAAGAGCGTGGCCTAAAGGATACAGCGCTCCAGATACCCAATGAACTAGCCTTCTGCCCACCCGGGCGTGGCAAGCCCTTTAGCGATGGCGAGCGATACGGAGTGGCTCGGGGAGTGGGGGTGTCGGCGCGCTTCACGTTTCACCATCCGCGGGTGGCCAGCCGCATCGATCGCGTATGGGCACTGACGGGGTGGGAAGTGGAGCGATGCCGCGTCCTTGCCTCTGACTGGTCCGATCATGCTATGCTGGTAGTGACATTCAGTCTTGCTGGCAGCCAACCAGCTGCAACGATGAGAAAGGTCGGGACTCGAGGCTGCCCGCTCTGGCAGCTACGTCCAGCCACCCTAGATAGCAGTGAGGAACTACGCCAACAACTAGAATGCATGGTGGCTGTCTGGGCCGCCCAGGTTGAGGCTGGGGATCCCCTGGATCCGGACCTCTGGGACAGCTGGCAATGTCTGAAAAGACTATTGTCGGAGCGCTGCCGCGAACACTCGCGACGGGGAGCTCGTCGTGAGGTGCGTGGCTATCAAAATGCTGTCTATACCCTCCTACGCTGCCACCGGTGGCGTGACGAGGGATATCTTTTCAGCCGGAGGAACTTCTTGAGGCACAGGAGACGATTTCAGCCTTTCACCAGGGAGAATGGACGCGGGCTAAGCAGCACCGTGTCTGTCGCAGCCGTGGCCCAATGGTCGAGGCTGGAGAGTGGGAACGGTCCCGCTTGGCACCGTCGACCACTGCTGCACCGATGTCCTGCACAGGCCTTCGTGATGCACCAGAGGATGTGATTCAGAGCACTCCTGAGGGGATGCTGGCGGTGATGGAGCGTCACTGGCACAAGGTATTTACCCGAAAACCCATTCCTGAAGAGGAGATTCAAACCTTCCTTGATAGGGTAGAGGCGCAGGTTGGCTGGGGACCGGGGCTAACGAAAGAACAACAGCTGATGTTAGAAGCCCCTGTCACGACAGAGGAGGTGCGGATAGCCATTGGCAGGGGGTGGGCGCTTTCCGCCCCTGGGCCAGATGGGCTACCCTGGTGCTTCTATCAATGTTATGTGGCGCTCCTAGCCGGACCGCTCGCGCGGCTTTTCAACTCGCTGCTACTCCGAGATCAAGGGCTCAGGGACTTCTCACAGGCGCTGTTAATCTTCTTTCCGAAAAAAGGGGACCTCTCCCTCCCTGTCAACTGGCGCCCCATTGCCCTTGCTAATGTAGACAATCGCATCCTGGCTAGAGTTCTTAACACCCGTCTGGCGAATGTTGCTGACCGTCTGGTACGCCCATGTCAAACCAGTGCAGTCCCGGGCCGGCGAATGACAGACTCGTTGTGCCTCTTGCGAGAGGTGTTTGCCACCACAGCAAGGGCACCAGGGCTGGGGGGTGAAACAGAAGAAAGAGCAAAGAGTGTCACGAGTCGCGGCGGCGGAGAGGGCCTTTTCCTGCTCCAACTGGATCAGGAGAAGGCCTTTGATAACATCCACCACGACTACCTCTGGGAGACGCTCCACCAGAAAGGGATCCCTATTCGCTTTGTCTCCCATCTGCAGTGGCTCTACCGAGAGGCAACCGTAATCCCGCAACTGAATGGTTGGCGGGGGGTGGCAATACCGGTATGCTCAGGAGTGCGACAAGGGTGCCCGCTAAGCGCGCTCCTTTATGTGCTGGCCCTTGACCCCGCTTTAGCACTGGTCGAAGCATCAGGGTTGGTGGGCTTCTCGGCACAACCGCCAGTACCCCGCCCACTGTTAAGGGAAGAGTGCCCAGGGACGGTGTCAGGGTCGACACAAGAGCCGCTGCAAGAAAGACCAACAGAAACTACAGCGGCTTGGGTGGGACTGGTGGCGCATGCGGACGATGTCACCGTCCTCATTCGGAACCGCACTGAAGTAAATGGTGTTCTAGAGGCCCTTCGTGCCTATGGGCGTGGCTCAGGTGCTAAAGTCAACCTGCACAAGAGCTTCGCCGTAGGGTGGACCTGTGAGGGAGCCGGTGAGCCACCTGACCTGACCGTGCAGCCTCTGACGGCCATTCTAGCGGATGAAGTGGGAGAGGTGACCGAGCGACCGAACGAGTTGCCGGCCAGAGTGGAGACGGTGGTGGAGGATGTCTCTATATTGGGAGTTAGATACTCACTGGCTCACGGGAGCAACGGCTTTCGAGAGTGGGAGCGCTGGGTGCAGGCCATCGATGCTCGATTGGAACTGTGGCGGCACTGGTGATTAGGCATCTTCCAAAAAGTCATCTTCCTAAAGACCTACCTGTACCCTATCGCCATGGCCCTAGCTAGAGTTTACCCTATCCCGGAAATTCTGCTCCGGCGAGTAAATCTTGGTGCTTCGCTTTCTCTGGGGGACGGTCCATTTCCCTCAGAGCCGAGCGGTAGCCTCCCGCCCGCACGAACAAGGCGGCCTGGCGCTACCAGCGCTAGGTCCAGCCTGCTTGGCAGAGTTTCTCACCCAAAACTTTGGGGCCTGGCGGGATTGGGAAGAAGCCACGGGAGCAATTGCACAAGGAAAGGGAATGATGTCACCACCGCCGCCAGCCTGGGTGGCCGCTTTCGCCTCGGGATGGCAAGATACGGCATGGGCGGAGAAGTGGTGGGACACGGACCAGCTAGCCTTTCGCGTGTCGCCTGCTTGGCGGGCGACCGTGCCAGCCTATCTTATTCTGGTGCTCTCAGCAGTAAAGCAATGGGTAGCACACGCCTCATGGGTCAGGAATAATTCGCTCTCCGGCCGCCACTTGCGCCGTCATCTGTACTGGCGAATGGTGGAGGAGCGCCTGTTTCACACTGAGGCAGAACGTCAGGCCGCCCGAGTTGACCAGTCCCCATATCTACGGGAGAGCCGGTACCCGATCCCCCTCTTTCAAGAACGACGGGTCCCACTCTACCTGTGGGATATTCGTTGGTGGTGGTATCACCAGGTAGCGGATATAGCGACGGCCCGTCCGTGGCTATCAGAGGAAGCCCAATTATGCAGACGGCTCCGATGTGTCACTGAACGCCGAGGGGCGGGGATGGTGCTGGTGGGCGGGGAACCTCGAGAGACCGTGCAACATGTAGTGTCCACCTGCCCTGCCTCCTGATCTGTATGGGAAGGGCTGGCTCAGGCACTGCGCTGGCCGAGCCTGGCCCATCAGCACTGGGAAGCGGTGATCTCTGGGGAAGAGCAACCGGGGCTCCGGGGTCCCGAGCGGCCAAGGGGGGCCCAGGGTCAAGAGTTTTGGCCGGTTCCACCCTCCACCCTCCGCCTCGTCAATCTCACTGTTCTGAAGGGCCTATGGGGGGCGCGCCATTGGGAACGGATTACACAAAAGGAAAGCAGGTCAGAGGGCACGGTACGCTACATCGTGGCATCCCTACGACGATTAGCAGGATATGAACGGGGGCGGATGCCATCAGGGCGTTGGGCCCGCCTTTGGCCCTGGATGACGGACACCCTCCCACCCATTACTTGAACTATGGCCTATAAGCCTTCTGGCCCCATTCTTTTGGACTCTGGTTTCTGGTTTGTGGACTCTGACCTTCGGGTCCTGGACATTGTATGGACTTTATATGATTTCCTGTATTTCCTCTATTTCCTGTATTTCCTGTATATATTTCTGTATATATTTCTGTACTACTTGTTCGTTTTATTATTATCGTTCTTGAATTTCTTACTGTTATTGGATTTGGATATTAAATGTCAGCTTCCGGATTCTGGACTTTGGACTACTGCCTCTGGATCTTGGCTTCTGGACTGGACTTTGGCCCTTGGAATTTACATCCTGGATTCTGGACTTGGACTTGGATGCTGTTTGTGCTGAGTACTTTGGGGGGTACCTTGGGGAGTTAATGTTGTTGTTGTTACCTTTGGTTTCGGGTTTGTTGGTATTCAGCCGTATATGTAGTGGCTGAGTACCTTTCTTGTAGTATGGCTTATATCTAATAAAAAATTTGATACCTAAAAAAAAATTTGATACCTAACCCTAACCCTCACCCTCACCCCCTAACCCTCACCCTCACCCCCTAACCCTACCCCTACCCCTCACCCTCACCCTAAATAAAAAATATTCATACCTAAAAAAATATATATTCATACCTAACCCTAACCCTAACCCTAACCCTGTAGGAAGGTTATTATAAATAAAAAATATTCATACCTAAAAAAAAATATTCATACCTCACCCTAACCCTCACCCTCACCCTAAATTTCGTTTTGTTATTATTAAGCCACATGTGTAGTGGCTGAGTAATAATTTTTATAATATTTATGTAGAATGGCTTATTCCAATAAAAAAATTTCATACCTAAAAAAAAAAAAAAAATTTCATACCTAACCCTAACCCTAACCCTAACCCCAAAACTCCGGATAACCTCTCCCAGTGGTTTCATGTAGATATTAAATAGTATGGGGGACAGGAATGAACCCTGGGGGACCCCATAGGTCAATGGCCAAGGGGTCAAGCAGGTATCCCCCATAACCACCTTCTGGGTTTGCCCCTCTAGGAAGGGTTGGAGCCACCGTAGCACCATGCCTCCAAGTCCCATCCCAGCGAGGCGACCCAGGCGGATACCATGGTCGATGGTATCGAAAGTGACTGAGAGGTCCAGTAGAACCAACAGGGACACACTCTCCCTGTCCAGTTCTCTATGATGGCGTGCTCAAAACCTATCACTTGTACGCTCTGTTTGGAAACGGGGCATACGTACGCCTGGTGCCCCGAGGCCTATTTTAACAAATCAGACCCAGAAAGGTTTGAAAGAGCTGTTGCAATGGGAAAGGAACGCCATGTAATGAAAGTACTGGCTATAGAAAAGGAGCAAGCATTAGAACGGAATGTATAACAAAAGTCTCAGGAAAACGAACAAGCTAGTCAATATCTAAAAGATAAAACAGGACAGAGAAAGGGAGATGAGGGAAAAAAGAACAAAGATTCATATGCAAATAACGGAGCTCAATTTGGGGAGTCGACTCCAGAAGCGAGATGGGAGATAGCTCAGACTAGAAAGAAAAAGAAACAGTTGCTGAACGAACCGTCTGCATCGCTACAAAGAAAACAAGACTCCTCTGTCTTTCACATGAATCCTTTCTCGCTGTTACTCCTTTGGCAGGAGTACGCTACGCGTATTATAATCCTCGATACTCAAGCAGATTGGACCGTCTCTGGGCCCTGGTATCTCTCTCTGTCGATTGGTGTTGTTTGATCATGACCTATTGGTTGGATCATGCGATGGTCTCGTGGCATTGTAGCATGGCAGCAGTTCCCCCGAGAGGAAAAAGTTTGTGGCGAATCCGGAATAAGGACTTGGAAAACTATGAGTGCAGATCTCTGATCGAAGCGGAGCTCGGGCTCATGGTTTCCCTCTTCCACGTGACGGGGGAAGATCCTAGTGAGTGGTGGGAACTTCTTAAGAGAAAAGTCGTTCGCCGTTGCAGGTGGTATGAGACCAGCACTTATAACAGAGAGATAAAGAGCTATCACAATGCAGTGTATGGTCTCCTGAAGTGCTGCCAAAAAATAAATTTAGGTTTACCTTACTCGGATACCATTTTTAAGGATTGTAAATCTTGCATACTAGACTTTCAAAAGAAACAAACCACAAAGAGGAAAAGCAAAAAGAATTACAGGAGCAAATGTCCTTTAGTGGACATTGAGGAATGGGCAGGATCAGGGTACGACAAGGACCTGTGAACTTTAAGGGTCTGAGGATTACCCCAGAAGACAAAATACAAACACATCCAAAAGAAATGTTGGGTATAATGGAGGACTATTACGGGAACCTCTATTCTCTGAAAGCGATCAAAGAAGAGCAGATAGAACTTTGTATAGAAAATGCTTAAGGAATAGGGGTACAGGATTTGTATCAAGGACTGGATGAAGAGGACAAAACTTTTGGCACCTGTTACGGAAGAAGTGAGAAGGGTGATTCAACTAGGCAGAGATAAATCAGCACCGGGTCCCGATGACCTTAATTGGAAATATTATAAAAGTTTTGTAGATTTTTTAGTAAGTCCCATGACAAAGTTATTTAATTTCTTCTTATCAGCAGGAAAGTTGAGCAGATTTTGTAGTCAGGGGATCCTTCCCCCCCAAAAAAGAGATCTTTGCTGCAAAATTGGAGGCCGATCACATTGACGAACATGGATTATTGGATTCTAGCAAAGGTGCTTAACTCCCGATTGACAAGGGTGGCGAATAAGATCTTGTTATCCTTTCAGACGAGCGCGGTACCTGGTAGATGTATGACCGATTCCCTATGTCTCCTGTGAGAGATTTTTCATCTGGTGAAGACAGGGAGATGGGAAGGTTTGATGCAACTCGATCAGGTTAAGGCTTTTGACTCTGTGCATCATGAATATCTCTGGCGGGTATTGCAAAGGAAGGGTGTGTCCCCCGGTTTCATTAACCACAGTTGTATTTTGTATGAAGGTGCTTTTGTAATCCCTCAGATCAATGGCTAGAGAGGCCAGAAAATTCAACTATGCTCAGGAGTGAGACAGGGCTGTCCGCTCAGCCAGCTTTTGTATGTATAGACAATTCCAAAGAGAAAGAAAAAAGGAAGACATTGGAATAAGCCAATGTGGCTACACGGAAGACTGGTGGAGGAGGTAAAAGTAAAAAAGAGCATGTATAAAGAATAGAAGGAAGGATGCATCACCAAGGAAGAGTACCGACGAGCGGCTCGGGCTTGCAGGAATAGCGTAAGGAAAGCTAAAACCCAGAATGAGCTGAGGCTGGCGAGGGAAGCGAGGAACAACAAAAAGGGGTTTTTCAGATACGTTCGAAGCAAGAGAAAGACCAAGGAAATGGTGTGACTGCTGCTCAATGAGGATGGCAAAATGTTGACAGATAACAAGGAAAAGGCAGAACTGCTCAACACCTATTTTGCCTCCATTTTCTCCCAAAAAGGGAACAGTGTGCAACCTTGCATCGGTAGCAATCTCAGGAAGGGGTCGGGATTGCAGTTCGAGATTGATAAGGAGATAGTCAGGAAATACCTAGTTAACCTAAATGAGTTCAAATCTCCAGGGCCTGATGAACTGCATCCCAGAGTATTGAAGGAACTTGCTGATGTACTCTCGGAACCTCTTGCCATCATCTTTGAGAAATCCTGGAGAACGGGAGAGGTGCCGGAGGATTGGAGACGGGCAAACGCCGTCCCGCTCTTTAAAAAGGGTAAAAAAGAAGATCCAGGGAATTACAGGCCGGTCAGTCTGACTTCAATACCGGGAAAGATATTAGAACAGATAATAAAAGAGGCCATTGGCAACTATCTAGATGACAATGCTGTGATTAGTAGGAGCCAGCATGGGTTTGTCAAGAAAAAATCCTATCAAACTAATCTCATCTCTTTTTTTGATCGGGTTATTAGCCTAGTAGATGGTGGAAATGCTGTAGATGTCATCTATCTAGATTTCAGCAAAATGTTTGACAAAGTCCCCCACAACCTTTTGATTAGCAAACTAGTCAAATGAGGACTACATGGAAATACTGTCAGGTGGATTCACAACTGGTTGGAAAACCGTACTCAAAGAGTGGTCGTCGGTGGCTCTGCTTCGGACTGGAAGGAGGTCTCGAGTGGAGTGCCACAGGGTTCTGTCCTGGGGCCGATATTCTTCAACATTTTTATCAATAACTTACATGATGGGGTGGAGGGAAGCCTTATGAAGTTTGTAGATGATACGAAACTGGGAGGGATAGCGAACACAATGGAAGACAGGAATAGAATCCAAAGGGACCTGGATAGACTAGGAAATTGGGCTGAAATTAATAAAATGACATTCAATAAAGACAAATGCAGGATTCTGCATTTAGGCCACAAAAACAAAATGCACAGGTACAGGATGGGAAATACCCGGCTTAGCAGTAGTGCGTGTGAGAAGGACCTTGGAATTGTAGTGGATCGCAAGTTGAACATGACCCAGCAGTGTGATGCTGCGGCAAAAAAGGCAAAAGCGGTTTTGGGATGCATAAACAGAGCTATAGTGTCCAGGTCGAGGGAAGTAATAGTCCCACTATATTCTGCATTAGTCAGGCCTCATCTGGAATACTGCGTTCAGTTCTGGGCGCCTCATTTTAAGAAAGATATAGACAAGTTAGAGTGGGTTCAGAAGAGGGCGACGAGGATGATAGCTGGTATGGAGAACAAGTCTTATGAGGAAAGGTTGAAGGAACTTGGCATGTTCAGTCTGGTGAAGAGAAGGCTGAGGGGTGACATGATTGCACTCGTCAAGTACCTGAAGGGCTGTCACATAGAGGAGGGTACAGATTTGTTCACTGCTGCCCCAGAGGGTAGGACTAGGTCTAATGGTTTTAAGTTGCAGGAGCGTAGATTCAGATTGGACATTAGAAGGAACTTCTTGACAGTGGCAGTTCGGCAATGGAACCGACTGCCTAGGGAGGTGGTGGGATCCCCTTCGCTGGATGTCTTCAAGCAGAGGCTGGACAGCTATCTGTGGGAGATGCTGTAGCTGTGGATTTCCTGCTGTGAGCAGGGGGTTGGACTCGATGGCCTACAAGGCCCCTTCCAACTCTATGATTCTATTCTATGATTCTAGACCCGGCACTTGCATCGATGGCAAAAGAGAAGAGCTTAATGGGTATGCAGATGAATATTCACAGAGCTATCGCAGGGAGGGAGACGCTAAAGAGTGATGACACGAAGGCTATCGCAAAGGCTCTCGTGATAGCCTGTGCTGATGATGTCTCTGTTTTAGTAAAGAATGGCGAAGAAGTAAAGAAGGTTATAGGGCATTTCGAAGCTTACGGAGTAGCTTCAGGTGCAAAAATTGAATTTTAGTAAAAGTTGTGTGATAACATTCTTTACCAACCGTCAAATGATGGCATTAACGCCACTAGAGAAAAGGATGGATATTTGGGTGACGAACGAGGAGTTGCAAAGTGAAGAACATCGCTCGGATGATCAGTTAGAATGTGAAAATTTTAGGAATTCATTTTTCTTTGAGTAGGTTAGGAGGGGGGAAAGATTGGCAATTATGGCTAGATAGAGTGGCAGATAAAATTCATGAGTGGAGTAAGTGGTATTTAAATATTTTTCAAAAGATTATATTAAAACCTCCCTGCTACCGATAGTAGGGAATTTAGCCATGGTCTATCCACCCTCAGAAGAGGTGCTCAGGGGCGCGGATAGGCTTTTGCTGAAATTCCTTTGGGGAACCGTTCATTATCCTCAGGCTAGGGCAGTGTCTTTTAGAAAGCTGGAACAAGGAGGCCTCCAGCTCCCAGCTCTAGGCCCGCTTTTTATATCAATTTTCTTAAGTTATAATTTTGAACAATGGGCAAAACTGGAGCAGAGTTCAACCAGAGGCGAAGATGTGCTGAACGGAACATCAGAGGAAGGCCGGATGATTGTACCTCCTTTCTGGCTCGTCGCTTTCGGTGCTACCTGGAGAAGGACAGGATGGGGGAAATTATGGTGGGAGGATGGAGAGGTCAATTATTGAGTGACACAGGCTATGAAAATGGTTGGTCCGGATTATCTATTGACTATTTATGCTCAAGTGAAGAAGTGCAGAGTAGATCCATCTTGGATAAAAATTATAAATTTAACAAAGAAAGCCCTGAAAAGAGCTCTTTATTCCCAAATTATAGAAATAGTATACTTAAAACGAGAAACGTAAAAAAGGCCCAATTATGCCAAAATCATGTTGACTCAGGGTAGTTGCTGATTTATGTGTATTAATGGGCTTTTTGTAGCATTTCTACAGGTGCTCCATAACCATTCAACAGCCAGCGTTCTAGTTGATTTTTGAAATAGGATAGCTTTGAGAGAATTATGAATTATTGCTTCTCAGAGAATGAAAAAGAAACCAGTTCAACAAGGCTGTAATTATAGTTAATACATCTTTTTGTTTTTAATAGCAATGTGAAGAAGTAAACATCATCAACCTTTACAATTCACAACTAGTGAAGAGTTTATAGTGCTTATAAAGTTGTATCTAAAATATACCTTATTTCTCCTCTACAGAACATTTTCAAGAGAGTCTAATATTATAATTACACATTATACAGTAGCTGCCTTTTCTCACAACGGTAATTAAGGCATTCACATTACAAACCCTCCTCCCAAAATTCGAGTACTGGCCAACAGATATATAAAAATCAACAAAAGTTTTGTTAAATGCAAAACTACTTATCAACAGAAAACAGTAGTCCACAAGAATGACTTTGGGATGATGGGTAGGACTTTGCATTGTTGGCTTAAAAAACATGGAGGAGTCACTCAGTTTATTCCAAGTGGCATTTTCAAACTGCCCATGTGCTATCACTGACAAACAGTGAAAGACACTGTATGCAAGGATGCCCAGGGGGCAATTATGATATACAAAGGTGCCAATCTTCATGTTAAACTTAAAATACAAAAGTTGAGATACATACATCTTCATGTTTTTAAGGGTTATCATCACACTTAAATTGTCTTGGAGTTCTTCAGCAAGATGGATGAAAAACTTTTCCAGCTATGTGCAAAGACCATGTGATACAACAGCAGGCAAGACCTGAAACTGGCAACAAGCCCTCCAAGGTTTACCAAGTCTGTTACATAATACAGTAGTATTCATAACTTTCAATTGACATAGCCATGAGTAACCACCACTGTAGCTACCACATGCCATACTGAGGTGCCACACCACTGCCCTTCATGCTTTCATAATTCCATCCATATTTCATGCTAACTAGATTCAGAAAACTGTGGGAAAACAGAGCCTGCTCCACTCCAAGGCCGCTTACTCCTAAACAAGAGTTGCCCTAGATTATAATTGTGAAGCAGAAGATGATCTCCTTTATAGCTACTAGCTCTCTTCTGATTCATTCCAAGCCCACCCATATACAGAAAGGTCTTGGAGCACACAAAGTGACCAGGAAATGGTAAGAGATCTCTTGTGCAGTTCACTTAGAAGCCCCACATATCCCATTGGTCTGTTGCCCACAATGGTACCCAGGGTGGGTTCTAAAGGGCAGCCAGGTGGGGCACTGGCCGAGGGGCCCTGGGGCTACAGGGGCCCCTGCGCTCCCCTTCCGCAATCTGTGGCAGGATTGCTGCAGCGGATAGCAGGGCAGGAGCTTCAGAGCCGCCCGCCATTGCCCTGCTTCACCTACCTTTCTCTCTGCTGTTTTTTGCAGCTGCGTGCATTCCACACGCAGATTTGCCATCAATCAAGCTGGCGGCCGAGGTTTCCCTAAGGGGCTGAAGCCTCTGCTGCCATCTTGGTTAATGGCAGCCATATGCATGTGTAGCATGCGTGCAGGCCATCAACCAAGATGGCGGCAGAGGCTTCAGCTCCTTAGGAAAACCTCAGCCACCACCTTGATTGATGGCAAACCTGCAGGTGCAGGTGCGCTGCCGAAAGAACACCACAGAGAAAGGTAAGTAGAGTGAGGGAATGGGGGGCGGCTTGGGATCTCCCACCCTGCAATCCGTGGTACCAATCCTGCAACGAATCGCAGAAGGGGAGTGCTGGGGCTCAGGGCAGGCTGGTGCCCAAGGGCCCCGGCATGCCTGGGGCCGGCCTTGGTGGTACCCCAGTTTAATCATGAAAGGTGGTATTCAATGTTACTGCTACTCAAAGTAGACCCTTTTAAGTTAATAGGGTAACTTAGGTTCATTAATTTCAGTGGGTCTACTATGAGTAGGACTTAGTTGACTATAGCCCTAAATTATTTTCCAAGGGCCAAACTGCCAGATTTAAGCCTCCAAAATATTCTCATGTCACTACTTAACAAACTCAGAAAAACACTTTAAACAATTGGTTTGACCAACAATTATTAATTAGCAGAATCACAGCTATGATGGATCAGGATCACAATACTCAGCTCTCTGTTAGCTTAATTTTAAAGCATCTCCATCATTCTGAGTAACATTCACTCCATTAAAGGAAATGTTTTAAAATTAAATCATATAAATATACACTAAGTGCTTGCATTTCATTGTGGGAAGGGGAGTATAAGGAAATGCATTAATTCTTAAGTGCTTTCTCCATAATACTAAGTCCATACAACCAAGCTGGAGATATTGTAGTGCAGCAGTAGGAAGCTACAATAGCAAATTGAAAGTCTGAGCCACTGATATTTTGCATATTATTTGCTTTTTGTTTTTTTTATTGATTGTGCATTTTCCTTTTAATATATTTTTGTTCCAAGCTTCCATTGCATATTCTTCATATATTAGCACGCAAGCCTTACAAATGCTGCTTAGTTTGTCTGTTCCAATTTTTTAAAATGAACATAACATAACACATCATTATTATTTAAAAAAATAAACATTTTATCTAAACACATCTGTTCTTTGGACCAATTATCATTTTCTAAAACTTTTTACAGAATATTTCTTTTAAAAAGCAAACGTTCTTAAAAAGAAGAGAAAAGCAGCAGAAGCTGCTCACTAAAGATAAATGAACACAATGATAGAAGCAATGAAAGTGGCCAAGTTTAGAACAGATTCAACTTATGCTTCTATGAATAATCAACAGCTTTGGAGCTTCATCACCAGTAAGGGATTTCCCACCTCTACCATCCATAAGTAATACGTGTGAAGGTTGTTTTCATATTCCTGTCTTCTTAAAGTCTGCTTAACCAAGTACAGTCTATTATCGGGATGGGACACATCTGGCCTTCCAAATGTTGTTGGACTACAACTCCCGTCATCCCTAATCACTGTCCATGCTGGCTGGGTCTGGGTCTAGCTCAACAAAATATGGAGGTTCACAGCTTAGCCACCCCTGATCTATTGGGATCTTTTCATGTTTGCTGTAACATATGACAATTATCCCAAAACACACTCATCCATTCATTTCAATAGGGCCTTCATGGAAGTTCACAGTAGATTGTGCCTTCTGTCATCAGAATGCATGCAAGAATCCAAGCTTAGGCTTAAGGATCAAGAGTAAAACTCTCAACAAATAGACAGAGACTTATTTCACTAATTTAAAGAACTTTGGATTTTCTTGTTTCCACAACAAAGCTATCATTCATGAATAACTTTTTTCCAGGTAGTCTCAATAACATCACTTCATTTCGGCCATGTCTGCACTTGCAGCTATGCTACTGCTAGTGTTGGATGAAGAGTTCTATAACAGGGTGTGCCTATTTATGGAGAAACACCAATCTTAATACGCCACAGGCACAGACATGATGACTGCAGTAGATGTCTTACCTGTCTGTACACAGCATGATGCAGGTTGGTTTTACATCCAAGATGCAATCAACCCACGATACTGAACAGACAGGACAGTTCAAGTTGTCTGTGTATAAATGTATCTGATGTACAACTGACATGTGAAGTCACAGCCTCGGATTATATTTTTTATTTAATTTCATATTTATGCTTTTTCAGGACACCTATACATCACTCTGGCCTGCAGAATAATAAAATAGCAACATTCTAAGAACATCTAATCCCCAAGCTGTCCAAGGTAAGTGAAGAAGGAATGCAACCAGGAAAGGGGGGGGGATATAATTTGGCACAGGAACATTAGCGGATGGCATATGGCAGACTAGTTTACTTCAGAAAGTAAAGGCTCTTGTCTAAAAACCAACATCTTGTCCAGCATGTTGCCCTCTAGCTGAATTTCACACTGATCAGATCCCAAGATGCCAGGATTTTCAAGTGAATTACAGATATAGCAATCACAGATTGCAGTAAACAGTGTATTTTGCAAATAGAACAGGCTGAGGGGTAGAGGGTGAAAGCAGAAGAAGAAACAAGGGAAGGAGACCACTGCTTAGAAACATTATAATTAAGTACTCCTTAGTGCAAGTTTGTCCCAGTCTGTCATTCATTCTCCTTGAGAAAGGTATATTTCGCTCTTTTCAGTCATGATGAGATTTTTCTGCAATAACTTTGCATTCATACTACAAAATAAACGCAGAAGTTAAATGGTGAGTGTCTCTGAGAATGACATGTACATATAAACACAAAACTGTAAACAACAAGAAAAAAAGATGCAAACAGATAGAGCCCAGCAGTTCTGCCATTTTTCTGGGTGCTTCCCCCCTACTCCTACCATCTGCAGGCTGAATCCAATGTTGCATGAGCAGATGTTTGCTCACATAACTTCACCATCCTCTCCTATGCCCTGCAGCCCCCTCACCAAGTGCCCCCCCATCTGCTCTGGAAGGCCCCCCAACCATCCAGAGCAGATTTGGAAGGCATGTGGGATGGGGATGCAGGGGATACGAGAAGGTGAACCCATTGCAGGCATGGAAGTCAATTGTGCTCATGCACAGACAGCATTGGATACAACCTAGAGTTTTTACTACATGCCATTGTGAACAGCATAGCGAGTGTAGAACATGGAGGGGGAGAGCACAAGCTGTCACATGCAGAACTTCCTAAATATCAGTGCAGTTATCTGGATGTGTCCTGGAAAGGAAGAGTCATACACCTAAAAGCAGACATTATTCACAAGTATGCTACAAATAATCCCAGGACAGACAGACTAACTTACCATTGCCAGCTGCCTGCCAATGTTCCCCATTGTTATTCCACCGGCAAAAAATATACAGGGTAACCAGGAACGCACATATAGGAAGTCAGGAGAAGTGTATCTAGAATGAGATTAAGAGTCTTCTTTAATTGTTAAGCCTGATGCAAAGCACAAAGAAACACAAGCCCCTGGCACTCTTGACACTATTGAATGGCCCAACATGACACTGGTACAAGTAACAACTTGTGCCAACACAGCTGACACACGATCTGTTCCTGGAAAATGAGGCACAGTCGATTGCCTCCAGCTTGCTCACTGTACACTGCACCTTTGCACAAGACCTGTAAGCAGCAGTGTGCTGCAGTGCCTGGGGTGACCAGTCCTTACACAGCAGAGCTGATGGCAGATTTTCCATTGCAATCAGCAAGACACTTTATGTCTAGCACACAATGTCTGAGCGGCCTTGGGAGTCAAGCAAAAGCTTCAAAGCCTGCCCCATCTCTTATCCCTGATCCCATGCTTTACCTCCATGTGAGGCCAGGTCAGAGTCCCTGCTTCCCTCCCTAGTTCCAAGTTTGGAATTGGAAAGGGCTGCTGTTTTGGCCTTGCGCTGCTATGGCACTCAGAGGTCATTGGCAATGCAACTTCTCCCAAACCCCTCAACTTTCCTCTCGACCTTATAACTAGGAAGAGGATGAGCATCAACAGGAATACCATCTGCAAGGTTGAGAACACAAGTTTGGGATCTTGCTTATGCCACACTCTCTGAACACTTCTCTTTCATTTTACCTCCCCATTTTAAACAGAGCAGGCAACAGTAGAAGCATGAAGCCTCAAAGGCAAAAGACAGACCCACACAAAGTATTTTCTACATCTCAGTTGCAATATTGCTCACACTTAAGTTACTTATTCCAATGGGATTAATGCATGTTGGGCAAGGGGTCAAACAGTTTTTAGTATTTAATTGGCAACAATGCCAGACAATGCCTTGAATATCCTCGCATTAAAATTACTATGCATGAAACACTTACTGATAAACTCCATTGTAGACAAGAAACTGAGTCACCAGCGTGGCAAGAAATGCAATTCCTATTCCCAGGCCAAAGCCACTTCGAGATCGATCGAATGTCCACCATAGCCCAATTGAAAGCGCAGCAAGTGTGAGAGACAACTGAATGTTGTTGGCAAAATCCACTTTCTGTGAGCAGTTAAGGATCAGTTTCAGAGATCAGTGGAAAACTGACTATTTATTTATTTATTTTTACCTAAAAGGGATTGTCAGGAAGCATCACACAACCATTCTTTTGCCACTTATCGGCTCTCTGAAAATTAAAGCTAACTATAGCATCCCTAGCTGATCATTCCTACCACTCTCAGGACTAGGCCCATGGCATGATGTTTCAAATGCTTGTTTAGCAGGTGTGAAATGATCCAAGGGTGGTCATTGTTTTGTAAAAGTGCCTCCTTTAAGGACAGCCACCATGCTAAAACTTTATGTGCTTTTTGCCATTACTATCAACTCTTGTTTCACAAGAATTTTAGTTCTCAATATTTTATTGCTCCTTGCTCTTGTTGTGTGACCAGCCTTATTTGGGCTATGCTGCATTTTTATCATGTTTATTAAGTTATTTTAAACATGGTTTTAAACTGTTGTAAATCACCCTGAGTTCACCATGGAAAGGCGACTAATAAATTCACTGCCACATCAGTGAATGTGCCATGCGTGCAATCCCAGTAAAGTGAGGAGGGCAGGTCTTGTTTAGCTTTTGGCCTCCTAGAAAAGGTTCAGACACCACTACCAACTTCATTACCATAGAGAAGGATACAGCACTGGCATGATTTATGCCAACAAAGACTGCTACACACCGCATCACACTGGACCATTCCCGCTTAAATTTATGGGGCTCTCCCAGATGTCTATCCATGCAGGGGTACAATAACCCAATCACGGCTGTAAATAACAAAAATAAAAACAGAAAAGAAACAATTAGATTTCTGCTAAATTTGCCATTCATTGAAGCTTCCTAAGTTGGCTGATAACATATTGGTATCCATTCATAATTACATTACTAGTTAATGATATGAAACAATGTTTCATAATATTTTTAGAAATGGGAAGTTTTCTTCAGGAAAAAAATCCCACTCATGTCACTGCGAGCACCTTCATTCTTATAGGAATAAGTTCACATGTAACTGCAGTGCACAACTGTTTGGTCCAAAGTTAGGCTCCTTCCCAAAATATGAAACATATGTATATATGTGTTATCAAGTGCCACTGTAGCCAATAGTTCTTGTTGTACACCGCCCTGAGAGCTTTCTGCTATAGGGCGGTCTAGAAATGTAATTAAATAAATAAATAAATAAATAATATAAGGAAAAAAATAGTTGCATAAAGGAACTGAGGAAAGGTACTCATACAAGCAAACAGCATTATGCATGAGAATCAAACTCCACCATAAACAAGCTGAAAGCACTTCAGCTCACACTCCGGGAGATGGGTGCCACTTCCTACCAATTGCATATTTTCAAATCTCATTGGTACTGCTCTGTAGGGACCTGGCCTGAGGACAGGGAGAACATGGGAGGCTACCACAGGGATGGTAACTGTAAAAGTCCCCATGTGCAAGCAGAACACCACAAATAGCAGTTGAGATTATGTCCCACATCAGTCTTCCCCAATTTTGGGTTCCCAGATGTTGGACTACAATCCTCTTCATTCCCAGCCAATACAGCCAACAGTCAGGGATAATAAGGTGTTGTAGTCCAATATTTGGTTACCTATGGCTGGGGAGGGCTGCCCTGCATTACAAACTTATTTCCAATGGTGTTATAATATTCAACTTCAATTTTATGATATGTATGTTTTTTAAGTTTGTGATTTTAATGTTGCATTGTGAGCTCTCTGTTTCAACTATAAAACTTTTTTTTAAAAAATGCTAGCATTGACTTATGACAGGAAGCATGTTCATAGCTAGTACTGTCCATTTATCACTAGGGTAATCTTAATATTCTATGTCAGGTGGTGTTCTAGAAGAACAACAAAGAAAAATGTCCCAAGCTGCTGCTTCTTTACTGGTTATATACAAGGTGCTATAGGCATGCTCTTCTTTCCTTATAAGTTTTGTTTAAGTAAAGAATTACAGATGTGATGTCTACTTGCCAAGATGCAATGCAACAAGAGGAGTTTAGAGCAGCCTTCCCCAACCTGCTGTTCTCCAGACACGTTGGACTGCAACGCCCATCTTCCCCAGCCACTGTGGCAAATGGTGAGGGATTTGGGGAGCTATACTCCAAAACACCTGGAGGGAACCAGGTTGGAGAAGGCTGGGTTGGAGGCACACACAGAACAATCAAGCCATACAAATATGAATATGCTTGTGTCTAGAACTGTCAACTGTAAAAGAAAAATGTAGCGGAGTGATGGCGTAGCATCTCAGACTGGGGGGGAGAGGGAGGGAAGAGAGAGGGGGAGAGAGAGAGAGGGAGGGGGAGAGAGAAGGAACTATGACAGGCAGCTCAGAGACAAAACGTGTCTATAACTGTGACCAAAATATTCCAAGTACACCCCCATGAGAGAAGAAAACCAACACATTCAGACAAGTTACTCAGACAGTTCCTTTCAAATTCAAGTCCTCTGTGAAATCTGCGGAGTATTAACTCCATGAAAAAGTACAAAAGGAAAGTAATTAGATAATGCAAAATACGTAGCCTTGAAGATTATCTTTTGCAACAACAAAAATCTGTTTCCTAAACAATATATCCATTTATTGACCAGTATCAGAATCCAACAAGGAGTACCTCAGAAAAATATTGTCTTATTATGGTTTACTTACAATAGAGTTTTCCCTTAGTAATGCCCCCTGACTCTACTGCCAAGAGGTTTCCGCTGATAAAAAGACTGTATGCAGCAAGTGGATTCATTAAGGTATTGGCTGAATCCTGCTTAGTTTTGGTGGCTGGGAGAGAGGAGAGGGATATACCCTACCCTTCCACAAAAATGTAGAGCCCCTTACAGCAGCCTTCCCCAACCAGGTGCCTTCCACATGTTTTAGACTACAGCCCCCTTCAACCCCAACCAGCAGTCTCGCTTATATCAATTCACCTCAAAACAAGATTCAATATACCATGCTCCTTACATAAGAGAAGAACTGCATCATGCCATTTAAGGATATCTCTACTATACATCAGATTTTTTTTAAAAAAAAGAAAGCTGGACCACTGAATAGAAAGTGAGTGATTGCT
This sequence comes from Rhineura floridana, assembly GCF_030035675.1. Lineage (NCBI taxonomy): Eukaryota > Metazoa > Chordata > Lepidosauria > Squamata > Rhineuridae > Rhineura > Rhineura floridana. Next base: position 323,508,708 of record NC_084480.1, on the reverse strand, counting down.
CTGTGCTTGCTTTTTCTTTACCAAATTGCAGCCATGGGAAGGGAGGTACAATCCTCGACTGGGACTGAAGCAGAAGCAAAGTGTTCAGCACTGGTCCGGATTAGGACTCCCTCCTGCTTCTATTTAGAAGCAAAAACCAGCATGCATGGGCCAGTCATATGATTAACGTCCCACCTAGTTTGCCCTATGAGAAGTAATGACAAATGAAAAATGTCTGGCACTCTTTCCACTGCCAGAATCTAAGCCATCACAGCAACCAAGATTTTGCTCCCTACTAGCAGCAAAGTATGGAACTGGGTGGCACAATAGCATCAATCCACTGTGCAGACAGCATCTGCATGTGGCAGAATCCCCATCCCTCTTCCAAGGTGAGCACATCAGGTTCCTATGTGGAATATTACATCTGTGTGTACCTCCCATGACCCTCTGTCAATCTCATGCTCCATGGCTGGAGAGAGGGCTCTGTGAAGATACAAAAGGCACTCATTGATCTCATATTCCTCTTTACAATCCTGGCATGGTGCATGTGCACATATGTCTTGGAGGAAATGGGGAGGGGGAGGGGGAGAGAGAGAAGGGGAAGAAATAACAAATAGGGTTTCTATGCACAAGCCCTGCGGTCCTTGGCAGACTGAATTGAGCTTACAATGTTTTTCCTAATGTTCCCCTCCCCCTATCCCACCTGCCACATTTGTTCTGACATACCTGATGCTGTTCCACAGCAAAGCGGTACCCACCAAGCTGAAGAGAAGACACTTGTAATTACATCAGGTGGAAACAAGGTGACATTTCTCTGAATCTGTAGCAAGTTTAATACTAGTGCAAGAAAGACACCAATTAAAAACAGGACTACCCCGCGGATCAGCAAGTTCAAGCTGTGGCTGGTCACTGAAGAAATGTATGGGCCACACTTTTTTGGTATGGATGGTTGAGTATCATCATCTGCCATGGCCCCGTGTACTTCCAGCAACATTCAATGCATAAGTTTGGAGTGCAGTGAGGAAGACTAAAAAGCCCAAAGCAATACTGTTTCTGTCAATTCAGGACGTACTCCAAATCCTGTGGAAAAGAACAACAATAATATTATAGAACACACTATATATTTGAAGGCGGAGGAGGAGGAGGGAGGGAGAAAGAAAGAGGTTCTGAACTCAGAGGAATTCTACTAGACAATTTCTGTAAATTCAATTCTTGTGCACCTTTGAGAGCTACTGCATAGGAAATTAGCACATGGTGCTCCTGCTCCTGCTGGGAGGAAGGATGGGATATAAATATAAATATAATAATGATGATGATGATGATGATAATGGTGGTAATGGTGGATTCAATCCATTCCGAAGATGCTTCCAAACAGAAACCAAGCATAGCCGTTCTTGGCATGTATCTCAGCTTCCCACTTCAATATGCAGACACCAGGTTCTTCAATGAAAGCACACACTAAAGTGTGTGAACAAAAGAGGCTTGGGAAGAGTTTTCATTTTTTTTAATATATGAAATTGTTTGATATATGTTTTATTGTGGATGTTTTAATTGTCCTTATTCTTTATTGTGAATTGACTTTGAGATGCTTCATAGGAAGAAATAAATAAATACAATATTAATGACTCTAATTTGTGTTAGACAGCCAAAACACAAACAAAGGAGCCAGCACTTGAAGTGCACTGTGCACTGTGGGAAAAATCTACTAAAGCTTTTGTTGCTATTCATAGTGGGAAGGAATGGGTTAAAACTCATTTGCTAATGTGCCCGCTCAGATTAGTGTCCAGTGCTCAACTGAAAATGTGGTTCCTGCTTTTAAAAAAGTTGCTCACATAAAGATAACTGTAGCATCACCTTATGTCAAGGGTAGGTGGGTATTTTCTTTAATGAAGCACACCTAACATTCAGCTACAATGCCAAGAATGCCCAGATTTCACTTATTGTAGTACAATTAGATTCTAGTCCTCATATCTGTGACTGAAAACTTAAAATCCTGAAGGCAATCTTTCTAGAAAGCAGGGCTGTAGAGTCAGTATGCCAAACCTTCGACTCCGACTCCTCTATTTTTCTACCGTCCGACTCCAACTCCACCCAAAATTGCTTCCAACTCCACAGCCCTGGAAAGGGCTGTAAATGTCTTTTTAAATTGGAAGCTCTCATAGGAGCGTTTTTATCGCTGCCTGAATATGCGCTGATCTTGGCATCACAGCATTTGTCTTCATCTGGGTCCTGTGTCATACACTGACACACAAAATGTTTTCCATCTTGAGTTATGGTGAAATGCTCAACTACAGCTGACTTCATGGGAAGCTTCTTTGACATTTTGAATTTATATTTTAAAAAATTTGTCAATTAAAATTTATTTTGAAGCCGGAGTCGGTACATTTCTACCGACTCCAACTCCACCCAAAATTGCTCCCGACTCTGACTCCAACTCCACTACTCCGACTCCACAGCCCTGCTAGAAAGTTTCAGAAAACAGAATGGAAATAAAATGAAGAACGATGTTTACTAAACTGACAAGTTTCAAAGTTAATTTCTATTATTTCAGAAATTCCTCCAGAATTTTAACATATGACACAAGTGATACCAAGACTTTTGGTCTCTATTGCTGAAAGAGTCAACTCTTTTTGTATCCCAAAAAGTTGAGAACTCAACAAATTACATTGTAGGCACCCAGTCAAACATTAATGGGACAATGCTGAATCATAGAAGTAGTGCAGTCTAGGATTTTTTTAGCTATAAAAAGGTAAAGGTGTCCCTGCACTTATAGTGCGAGTCATTTCCGACTCATAGGGTGACGTCTTGCGACGTTTACTAGGCAGACCGTGTTTTTTTTTATATGGGGTGGGATTGCCAGTTCCTTCCCCAGCCTTTCTTTACCCCCCAGCATATGCCGGGTACTCATTTTACCGACCACGGATGGATGGAAGGCTGAGTGGACCTCGTCCGCTTTTACTGGAGATTCGACTTCCTCCTTCCGTTGGAATCGAACTCTGGCCGTGAGCAGAGCTTCGGCTGCATTACCGCCGCTTACCTCTCTGCGACACGGAGGCTATAGCATAACACATATTCATTTATGTTACAGTGGGCTCATTCACACGGCACTTTAATCTGAGATCAAGCCTCCCTGCTTACCTGTTAAATTTGCAGTGAGCACATGACGTAGGAGGCAAAGGGGAGGCATCTCGCTGCTTTCCCCTTTAAAACCGGAGTAAATGAATCCACTTTAAATCCAAAAATGGAAGGAAAAACCATCTGTGCTTCGAGTTTCAATCCCCACCCACTTCCTCCTTCTCCCTGTTTTTTTTTTACTCTGGAACAAACTGAGCATGCTCGGTTACCAAGGTAACCAGAGGAAGAGATACTTTAACCTTAAGAGGGCATGGTGATTAGGAAGCTGTGAGATTAACCCTTTCCCTTCAGTATGAACGGGGAAAAAGCAGTTTGAGGGCTAATATAAGGTAAGAAATGTGAACCTTTAAACCCTATCGCGATGACAAAAGCTTCCTCTTTAATCTGCAATTCAGCTGAAGTCAGCTACAGTGCGAATGGGCCCAGTGACTACAGAAATAAGAACATAAGAACATAAGAAGAGCCTGCTGGATCAGGCCAGTGGCCCATCTAGTCCAGCATCCTGTTCTCACAGCGGCCAACCAGGTGCCTGGGGGAAGCCCGCAAGCAGGACCCGAGTGCAAGAACACTCTCCCCTCCTGAGGCTTCCGGCAACTGGTTTTCAGAAGCATGCTGCCTCTGCCTAGGGTGGCACAGCACAGCCATCACGGCTAGTAGCCATTGATAGCCCTGTCCTCCATGAATTTGTCTAATCTTCTTTTAAAGCCGTCCAAGCTGGTGGCCATTACTGCATCTTGTGGGAGCAAATTCCATAGTTTAACTATGCGCTGAGTAAAGAAGTACTTCCTTTTGTCTGTCCTGAATCTTCCAACATTCAGCTTCTTTGAATGTCCATGAGTTCTAGTATTATGAAAGAGGGAGAAGAACTTTTCTCTATCCACTTTCTCAATGCCATGCATAATTTTATACACTTCTATCATGTCTCCTCTGACCCGCCTTTTCTCTAAACTAAAAAGCCCCAAATGCTGCAACCTTTCCTCGTAAGGGAGTCGCTCCATCCCCTTGATCATTCTGGTTGCCCTCTTCTGAACCTTTTCCAACTCTATAATATCCTTTTTGAGATGAACTTGACAGGAAGATGTGGCCACCTCCTAAAGTGATGCTTACAGAAATTGCTTTGTGAATAAGTTGTTAGAGTTTGCATATATAAATTTCACAACCTAGTTTAAATTGCTGAATTTATCAGGAATAGAATCAGAATAATCCAACAAATAACACAATGGCTAAGGAGTCATTGCCTTGACAGGAAAGAATATTTGCATCACTTTGATGAAGAAAGACGAGACAAGAGGCAGCAACATAGTTCCTTATGATGTCTTAGAAGTCAATGATACTATCCTTACATGCATGACAATAGAATAATGATAGCTCGTTTATACTCTAACAAAGTCAGCTACCAGTACAATGGGCAAACAATGAACAGAAACATAGGACAACTGTGATAAGTGGTGTCCAATATAACACATCCAAAAATTCATGGGCAATTGAAAAATATTTAACAAAAACAGCCCTCAGCTATTACAGGACAAATATAAAGAATGCATCTCCATTTGGGATTCAGAGCACTATACAAAACCAATCAAATTGCCCCAAAATATTAGCAACAGTTAAAAAAAAAAAGCAAAAGCGAAGATACACTTAAATACAACCAACCAAGCAACACCTCTGAAGGAGTCTAAGGCATGAGAAATTGTCAGGGGAGCAACAAAGGCGAAATTTCTGTGCACTTATTGAGGAGGCCCAGGTGACAGTGGTGGTCGCCAGGAGTGTATTCCACCAACTTCAGCTGGTGTGTCATCTGAAGCACTAGCTGGAGAGGCTGAACCTAGCACATTAATCCATGCTCTAGTCTTGATTACTGTGATGCACTTTACTTGGAGCTGCTTTTAAAGGTAGTTTGAAAAATTCACCTGGTTCAAAATGTGACCAATGGAGTCCGATGGGGGCAAGGCACCTGGATCATGATACCCATTATTACACTAGTTGCACTAGTTGCCAGTGCTTTTCTGAGCCCAATTTAAAATGCTGGTTTTAACTTTTAGGGGTATCAACATGGCACTGCCCAGGTGTTGTGGATTAAAACTCCCATCACCCCTGCCCATTGGCCATGCTGGCTGGGCCTGATAGGAGTTTATTTTATTTATTTATTTGTTTCATTTTTAAACCGCCCATAGCAAATAGCTCTCTGTTGTCCAACAACTTCTGGAAGGTGCTACATTGGCTTCCCCTGCCTTAAACAATGTGGGCCCGAGCTATTTGAAGGACCACCTACCGGCCTGCACATTAAGATAGACAACAGGAACATTCTTCATTTGTCTGCCACTTAGATCAGTGAAACTGGTGGGCAAGAAGGAGAGCGTCTACCCCATGGTGGCTGCACAGCTCTGAAATTCATTACCATTTCTGAAAGTCCTTTTACGCCAACTGAAACCTATTCGTTTCGAGTGGCCTATACAAGTGATATTTCCTTGGCTGGGATGTTTCATTTGTTGGAATGTATGAGGTTCAACTCCAACTTGTGGGTTTGAGACTGCATGGGGTTAAAAAGGGTAGCTAGGGAGGAGACCTCTTGGCTGCTAGGCTATACCTGTCCTTTGATCTCCTGCTGTCTCCCCCTTGCCTGCTAGACTGATATGCAAAGGATGTTGATCCCAGTTCCTTCCCGCCTTTCCAGTTCTTCTTCTTTATCGAGAGTGGAGCAGACATATTCCCTTTGTCTCTCCTCTCAAACAGCATGAGGGCCAGCACGGGGACCAATGCCGGCTGCTCCAACTTAGCTAGTTATAGAACTCTTTCCTATTAAGCATGTACTTCCAGAATAAAGTAGTTATTTCTTATTTTGAAGCTGAAAGTCTCTGTCTGACTAATTTGCAGGGAAGGTAGAATCTTAGCAAAGATTCAAATACACACACACACACACAAAGTTCGCTCAGTAATCTCCGTTCGGCAACGCATCAACGTCTCTCTGAGAGGTTATGCAGCCCAGCCATGCAAATGGATATTTGAGCAATTAAGGAGCTTCTTTTGTGTTTCAAATCAAGGAAGCTAGTAGAGACCTTCAGAGTTTTTTAGTCAGTGAAAAGAGTTTAGCCTTTACTTAAGGGTGGCTACCGTGCCGGAGCAGCATGATCTCGACAAGTTGGTTCCCAGAGAGTGGAAGCTGTGGTCATTCCGAATCAGAAATCATCTAAAGCAACAAACGATGTGGGACGTGATTACAAGATTGGAACCAGGAGATGCTTCTCGGGAAGTACAAAAGGTTTGGAAGGAGAAAGACAAAACAGTAGAGGACATCATTACGAAATGCATGAGTAACTCCCAGAACCCTTTGATCATGAACTGTAAAAATGCCAGAGAGATATAGGCTTGAATCCCATCATCAGTGGAAAAGCAGAGGGCACTTAATTGCAATGTTAAGAAGCCTTATTAATTTGCAAATGAGGGATGATTCATTTGAACAACATTTACTAAATCCATGATGTTAATCCAAGGGATAGAGGAAGCAGGCACAGTTTTGGATGGACCTGTTCAAATTGCTTTATTTCTAGATTCCCTACCCAAAACAAGGGAAACTTTTGTACTTATTTTACAACAACAAAACAAAACTTTAAATGAGATTATTTCAGAAGTGAGAGAATATTTGTCTCAGAAAGCAGGTGCAAGAGAAGACAGTGTCTCCTCTTTCCTAAGTAAAGAAAAAGCTTCTGGCCAGCTCCCTGTCAAATGCAGATTTGAGGAACAAAGGCAGCAATCAAGAGATGCTAAAGTTAAACCTTGTTTTTTATGTAGTTCAGACACTCACTCAAAGGGTCAATGTGACAAGAGAGGCAAGCCTGAAGGAAAGAATAAAGAATTTAAAGGGACAGAAAAGAAAAATGCAAAGGGTTTACAAGTAACTAAAGTTGAAAAATGTTACAATAGTACTAAATTCTATGTGGATTCAGGAGCCAGTGTTCATTTGATAAATGAAAGGGCATTGTTTGAGGAATTATCCCCATATGAAGGATCAGTGAAACTGGCTGACTCACGAGAATTGCCCATTAAAGGGGCAGGGGATGCAAAGCTGTTTTGCTAGATGCCCAGCGGTACTGAGGAAATGTATCTCAGGAATGTGCTCTGAACGCCAGGGATTTCTAATAACCTAGTGTCTGTCAGTGAAGCGACAAACAAAGGATGTAAAGTGTTATTTGAACAAGATTCCTGCTCAGTTTCTCGTGATGGTGAAATTTTATGCACGGCTACTAAGAGAAACGGAATGTATGAAGTGGATCAGTGAAATCCACAGGCTAATGTTGTGAAAGGCTGCTGTACCCAGTCATGTTTACATTTATGGCATAGGAGATTAGGGCATAGAGACACTGCAAAGATTATTACCCTTCAAAAGAATGGTTTAGTAAGAGGCATGAAAGTTGAACCATGCCAACAAAAGGGAAGATGCACATGCTGTGTGAAAGCAAAAGGGACCAGACCAACCTTCCCTAAGCAGAGTGAAAGGAAGACTAAGCGCCCCTAGAGTTGATTCACAGCATCATTTGTGAAATGCCAATTCCTTCTAATGGTGGGAACCGATGTATTGTGAGTTTTATTGATGATTTTTCAAGATGCACTGTGATATATATGTTGAAGGAAAAGGGACAAATGCTTCAGAAATTCAAAGAATATGTAGCAATGGTGACCATTAAATTTCAGAAAAAAACACAGATTCTGCATTTTGATAATGGAGGGGAGTACATGTTACATGCTACCCAGCAGTTTCTGCATGAAAATGGGACTGAGCATCAAACCACTGTACCCCACAACCCAGAGCAGAACGGAGTCTCGGAGAGAAAGTTCAGAACCCTTATTGAAATGGTGAGATCAATGCTGGAAGATGCCAATCTCCACAGAAGCATTGGGGAGAGGCAGTGTATACTGCCACCTATCTACAAAATCGTTTGCCAACAAAGGTGAATGGCAACAAGACTCCATTCGAATTATGGTATAGGCGCATACCCAGTTTGGCTCATATAAAGGTGTTTGGATCAAAAGTGTATGGTCACATTCCACACCAGAAGAGAACCAAATTGGACAACATTACAAAAGAAGGAATCGTTGTTGGATATTCTTCAAAACAAAAGGGATACAGAATCCTAAATCCCAAGACAGAAAGGACTGAAATCCAAAGAGCTGTCTACTTTGATGAAGGTCAAGGTGCATTCCAACCAGAAGGGGCACCATTCCAAGACCACAACAGTGAAGAAGATAAAGTAGAAATACCATACAGTACTACAGATTACAGCAACATGCCGGCACTGGAGGACAGTGAGGAATCAGAGCAAGAAGGGGAACCTGCACAGCCAGAAGGGGCAGCAGAGAGTCCTACACCAAGACGCTCCAACCGTACCATCAGAGGTGTACCTCCACTGAGACTGTCCTACCTTGCAAGAGCTGATGAACTTCCAGAGCCAGAGACCTGGAAAGATATTGAGGCCTTACCCAAAGCTGAAGCTGAGAGGTGGAGACAGGCAGCTAAGGAAGAGCTGGAAGCTCTACACAAGAACAAAACTTGGATACTTACCAAGCTTCCTCAAGGCAGGAAAGCTGTAGGTTGCAAGTGGGTCTTCAAGAAAAAGCCAAATGCTGAAGGGAACATTGAGAGATACAAGGCAAGACTAGTGGCCAAAGGATACTCTCAAAAGTATGGACAAGACTACTATGAAACTTTTGCTCCTGTAGTCAAACATACAACAATCAAAACTCTCCTAGGTGTTGCTGCTAACAAGAAAATGCAGGTGGGACACACGGATATAAAAACAGCGTTCTTGCATGGGGAAATAGAAGAGGAGATCTACATGCAACAGCCACCAGGCTTTGAAATACCAGGAAAAGAAACGCCAGTATGCAAACTGCAAAAGAGCATCTATGGACTAAAACAAGCTGCAAGAGCATGGAATGACAAATTGAACCAAATGCTCTTGAAACAAGGCTATAAAAGAGGCGAAGCTGGCCAATGCCTGTATAGCAGATTCAAGAACAACAAATGGACTTATATTTTGATTTATGTAGATGATTTACTATTGGCTTATGAGAATCCACAAGATAAGCAAGAGTTAGTAAATAATCTAATCAAGGAAGTTGAAGTGAAATGTCTAGGCGACATCACATACTACCTTGGAATACAAATTGAAAGGGAGGACGATGGATCCTTTCTTCTAAACCAAAAACAAAAGATTCAAGACCTACTTGAGAGTCTAGGACTGAAGGATGCACATCCAGCACCTACACCAATGGAAGTAGGATACTTGAAACCAGACCAGAACAATCAACCCTGGGAAGACAACGAAAGGTACAGACAAGCTATAGGGAGACTCCTGTACATCAGCACAATAACCAGACCAGACATGGGAGCAGCAGTGGGATACCTTTGCAGAAAAACCAGCTTGCCAAACAAGAAAGACTGGGAAGCAGTCAAGAAAGTGGCAAGATATTTGATGCTGACCGGGCTGGAGACACCAAAGATCGTAAGTCAACCAGTGGAAACTTGTTCTACTATGGGCAGTCACTTATCTGCTGGGCAAGTCGAAAGCAAGAGACTGTAGCACACTCATCTACTGAGGCTGAGTACGTATCAGCTGATGAGGCATGCAAGGAAATGCTGTGGCTACGCAAGCTTCTACTAGACTTGGGCATATCTGAAACAGAGCCTATGAGAATATTTGAGGACAATCAAGCCTGCATAAGACTCACGGAATCAGAAGGGCAAAGTTCTTGCATGAAGCACGTTGATGTGAAGTTCTACTACCTAAAGGATATAAGGGAGAAAGGACTTCTAGAGATGACCTACTGTCCAACAGAAGAGATGACAGCGGATGCTTTGACCAAACCATTGGGCAAAGTCCAACACCAGAAACTACGAGGCAAGATGCACCTTGTAGAATGAACCAAGTTCTTGTTGAGAAGGGGTGTTGGAATGTATGAGGTTCAACTCCAACTTGCGGGTTTGAGACTGCAAGGGGTTAAAAAGGGTAGCTAGGGAGACCTCTTGGCTGCTAGGCTATACCTGTCCTTTGAACTCCTGCTGTCTCCCCCTTGCCTGCTAGACTGATATGCAAAGGATCCCAGTTGATCCCAGTTCCTTCCTGCCTTTCCAGTTCTTCTTTATCGAGAGTGGAGCAGACATATTCCCTTTGTCTCTCTTCTCAAACAGCATGAGGGCCAGCACGGGGACCAATGCCGGCTGCTCCAACTTAGCTAGTTATAGAACTCTTTCCTATCAAGTATGAACTTCCAGAATAAAGTAGTTATTTCTTATTTTGAAGCTGAAAGTCTCTGTCTGACTAATTTGCAGGGAAGGTAGAATCTTAGCAAATTCAAATACACACATACGTAAGTTCGCTCAGTAATCTCCGTTCCGCAGCACATCAACGACTCTCTCTGAGATCATTTTAACTGAAGGTTTTGTGGAAAATATGTTGGTGCATTGTACTTCTGGTTATCAATCTTGGGAGTTTGTAGAAGTTATATTCAGCTTCATTTTTGTTTTCCTGATTTTTAAAAAAATGTAAGCCATCTTGACAAAATTGTACTCAGAAAGATGATCTACAAATATTTTTAAATAAATAAAAATATGGGGGGGGAGGATTCCACTCCATCAGACCAAAGCACGGCCTACTGATTTATGTCATAACAATCCAGTACTGCGTCTGGTGTCCAACAACACACCCAGGAGGAGGTCTTTGAAGCAGTCTCAAATATAAACAGGGGTAAAACACTAAAGTTTCTTACAAAATCCAGTAGTACAGTCTGAAAACTCCTGATTTACAGCAAAGAACCACAATATGCCTATGGTTACCTAGATCAGTAGACAGGGTGTAGTCGTGCAGGGTCTCAAGGGGTCTTAGACACTTTACTTTTTTGGGAGCAGGGTCCCTATGTCTCCAGCATCCTACAAGCCAATCAGCATGAAAGGGGAGTGTATTGGCCACTGAGAAGAGCTACCATGCTTCCTTGTCAGTTCCTGCAGACTGAAACGAGTCAGAGTGAAAGGAGGTGAGTCAATCACTGAGAAGACTCTTCTCAGTAGCTAACACTGTCCTATTTCACGCTTATTGGTTCCTAGGCATTATCAAGACCTGACTACTGAATAGTGAAGAAAACTGCAAGCGATGGAGAACTACCTCTGCATGAGAGAAGGCAATTAGTTAAAGTGAAAACCAATGGTCATAAGAGCAAAGAATATTTAGACAAGGTCACTCTGGACCAAAGAAAAATGTAGGCTGTGGGGAGGGTGATAAAGCTTTTAGTAAATCCATCCAAATCATCATGTAACTAAGGCACACTTTTATTGCAGCTAAACTGTGTATCTACTCAAGAAATTTCCACCAGCTCTCCCTACATACCCTCTGGATCTGAAAGGCAGAATTCACTTCCCAGACACCTCTTTTTCCAACCTGTCAATCAAAACTCTTGTTCTACATAGATTCAGTGCCACATTCATGTATAACAAGTATTCTGACTGACAGCTTAGTCACCTGGAAAGTAAAAGGGAGGGAGGAAAGCCCCTAAAAAAAGTTGTTTTCTACATTCTGAAGCTGCCAATCGTTTGCATCTTTTGATAGCTCTGATTCATCAGCAGGTGGAGGAGATGTAGCAGCAAGAGACTGCTTGTTTCCTTTACACCACCTCTTACTCACAGATGCTCACCATACATTGAACTGTCTGCAGATGTGGAGTATTGCTGCTGGCCTGTGCTTCTGTACTCGACAGAACTGCCAACTGAACACAGTAAAAAACAACAAGAAGTTATAATCACTCCACAAGTTTCTGTAGCTTTCTGCAGGCTGAAATAAGATGAGATTTGTCTGCGTCAAAAAGGTTAGTATAATCTTCAATTAGCATCCATAAAGACATGAATCATGCTGATTAATCCAGCAAGGGTCTGAACAACTTCTCCGGAATGTTTTGGAATGTCTGTGCATCAGATATGCGTGGGGGAGGCAAGAGGGAAAGACAGGTGAGGGTAGAGAGACCAGAAGCAAAATATAAAAAATGGCATAAGTTCAGAATAAATGCTTAGGATGAAGCTTCTAGAGGTGACTTCTACTGCTTTTCAGAACACAGAAAACAAGTTAACGGAGTTAAGCTTAGAAACTTCGTACAATCTGTGAAGACAGTTTTGGTTATATATTGCAAACCTGACCATGGAGCTAAAGACACCATTTACATCTTTTTGTTTTCTGAAGGGCAAAAAACCATAATACCCATACCATGACACCTAAAAGATTGTCTCACCGCCCCTAGATACCCAACCAATCACTGTGACTGCACCTTTAGTGTGGCAGCACCTACCCTTTGGAACTCCCTTCCACTGGATATCCATCAGGCACCTTCTATATAGTATTTTCAGCACCTACTGAAGACTTTCCTCTTTCAACAAGCCTTCTAACTGGAGATTAGTCTCCAGTTGGTCTCTGTATTGGATTTCATTGATTTCATGTATGTGCTGTTGTTGTTTTCCATATATGTGTGTGGGTATCATTTTTAAAAATGGTTTTTTTATATATGCAACTGCTTTAACTGTTTTTATATATGCAACTATTTCATATTCATTTTATTATATTGTAAATCACTTCAGGATGTCTTATAGGAAGCAATTCATAAACAAAATAAATAAGTAATAATAAATAATAATAAGCACTAAAGAGAAGGGCTGGCTGTTTTCCTTTCCTGTCCTGCTTCTGGGCATCTAGCTGGCCACAGAGTGTTAGAATACTTACTCCCTTTAGTGTGACCCAGGAAGGCAGTGTTCTTACGCTCCTATTAAGTGCTTTTGATGCACTTCCATTGAACGTGCACATACACACTCACTGAAAACGCTCCCTTTCTATTCTGTCACAGAGGATAGCAGCTTTGGAACACCAGTTATGCCATTCACACAGCCAGCTTTCTGATTCCAAAGTGTATGTGTTGGGGGGTGGGGGGAAGAAGCATTTCTCGGGGTTATTCTCTGCACATTCTGTTCTTCCGCTTTAATGCTATAGGGCTAAGTGCATGAAGAACTATTGTGCAAGCACATCTTAAACTTGCCTGACTGTAATGTTGTGTACCTTAACAAAACAAAGCAAAAAGTTCCAGAAATAAAGGACAGCTTTCAAAGTCCCTCTACTCAATGATTTTTTCTTTCCTTTTGGAGAGGACTGAAAAGCATTTCATCAGAGCACAATACAGAGTGCCGACCTTTCCCTCCCCCCCACAGACTACTTGAAAATTGCTGAGTCTAGATTGGCCACTTCATAATTTTTCTGCCTGTTGTAGCAATTGCAATGTGCTGTGCTAGAGGCGGTATGATTTTCAATTGTGTTTTTACAGAACATGTTGCGGACCACCTGAATGAAGGACCATACTTTGGGAACCTCTGCAATATAGTATATATATTATAATATATAATATAGTATGAAACTGCTGAACCTTGTAGTGTAGTACACCAAGCCCTGCCAAGATATTCCTCTTGTCTCCTTCAGTACTAACTAGAAACTAGACTTTAGTCTTCTTGGTGGATACACTGTTGTTACGAGGCAGGGCCATGGAGCCTGCTAAAATTACAATTCCCACCCCACACCTTCTTATGTGACTTGTCATGCAATCCAGAGGTAGTGTGCAGACGAAGAACAAGGACAGCTGTTGAGATACAAAAAGTAACTAACTGCATAAATGTTCTGCATAAATGTTATCTCTTCCTTTGGCAAAATTCCCTCACCCACAGTGAATCCCATTGTTAGGAGCCTCAGTGTTTCAAGTTCAGAAATACATATGCAGATACACACACACGTACACAAAATCACCAGACTTTCATACCCTCTTTGGCAGGAGGGGGAGAGAGGAAAAAGTCTTTTAAAACGAGGCTTGAATCTAGAGAGAAAAGGATAAGGGGGGCCGTGGAACATCAGAGCTCCAACGCTCTCAAGGAACACATAAAAGGACTGCCGGGACAGAACCGGGGAGAGACTCTGGGTCTCGGTGCAAAACCTTGAGACCAAGAGACTCCTTCCTGGTTTTGGATCAGAGCTCTTCCACATAGCTTCCAAGCACCTTGTCAACGTCCTCAAGCTGCACCAACTGAAACTCATCCAAGAAATCGAGACAAGGCTGTGCTCTGGATACCTCGCTTGATTCACCTGCTATAACACTGGAGTCTAAGTCCTGGCAGATGCTAAAGATTTTATCCTAGAAGTGCCTAGCAAATTCATTACAGCGGGCCTCAGATGGTTCTACCATGTCCCTGGGGCCAGAGTGTAATAGCCCCTGGACAATTCTGAAGAGCTCCGCTGGGTGGCAGATTGATGATTTGATAGTGGCAGCAAAATATTGTTTTTTTGCTGCCCTCACTGCCCCTAAATACAGCTTACCATAGGCACTTACCAGTGTATAATTGCATCCACTAGGAGTTCGCCTCCATCTGCACTCAAGCCGTCTCCTATATTGTTTCATCGCTCTCAGCTCGGGTATACCATGGAGCCGTACGAGCTCTACACAGGAGAGGGCGCTCAGCAGCAATCATGTCAACCGCTCGGGTCATTTCTGTATTCCACAGTTCAACCAGGGTTTCGACAGGAGCGCCAGCCCTATCAGCCGGAAAACTCCCCAGAGCCCTTTGGAAACCATCCGGATCCATTAGTCTCTGGGGGCGGACCAACTTAATAGGTCCCCCACCCTTGCAGAGGGGAAAAGCTGCTGTGAGTCTAAACTTCAGCAAGCAGTGATCTGTCCATGACAGAGGGACTGATGTAAGGCCCCCCACATTCAGATTACCAACTCCATGTCCAGTTGCAAAAACCAGAGCTAGAGTATGCCCTGCTACATATGTTGGGCCAATGGCATATTGGGACAGTCCCATGGTTGTCATGGAAACCATGAAATCCTGAGCCGCCCATGATAAGGTGGCCTCAGCATGAATGTTGACATCCTCCAGAACCAACAGTCTGGGGGATCTCAACAGTACACCCGAGACCACCTCCGTCAGCTCAGCTAGGGAGTCTGTTGGGAGTGGGGTGAGCAGTACACCAACAGAATCCACAGTCTGTCCCGCTGACCCAACATAAGGTGCAAACACTCCAGACCAGTAGTCACATGGATAGGGTGCCTGCAGAGGAAGATGGAGCTCCTTTGGACCACAGCAAACCCCCCTCCCCGACCCTCAGGTCTACCCTGATGCTGGACCAGGTACCCTGGTGGACATAGCTGGGACAGACTGACTCCCCCCTGCTCACCCACCCAGGTCTCGGTTATACATGCCAGATCGGCTGCCTCATCCACAATTAAATCGTGAATGAGGGAGACCTTATTATGCACCAATCTGGCATTTAGCAGCAGCATCCGGAGGCCTGAGAGCTGGCTGATAGGGCAACCAACAAGTTATTGGGTGCATTTACTTCCAGTGAATAGGCTGTTAATCCAAGCCTGTCTGAAAGGTGAGCTCCAAGATAAGAAACTGATGCAGCTGTATTTATTTCAATTTTCTCTGTTTGAAGAAATAGAAAGGAGACCAACTCTGGATGTGATATGTGTTGATTTCCATCCGTGACCCAACATAATTAAAATTTATTTGGGAATATCCTAGAATTCAGAAATTGGCTGTATTGCAAAGTCTCAAGAATTGAACATGTAGCAATCCTAAAATTGCAATAAGTTTCCAGTTTAAAAATATGCATCCTGCTTTCACGCCAACTGGCGCTCCAGGCAGTTAGCAACAACAATACAAGTAAAATGAAATGTAGAAAAGAAAGCAAAACAACTATACAAGACAATTTTTAAAAAATCAGATCAAGGACTGATTAAAAAATGAATAGCAATGATTTTTTAAAAAATCCCAACTAGTTAAAACCAATTCAGACATATTTACAAATCTAAATAAAAATGCCTTTGCCTGCTGGCAGAGAATGGGGCTAGTTGGACTTTCTTTTTCAAAATACTCTTCCTCAAATAAAAACTGTGCCAAGTGTCACCCACCCACATATTTTAGTCAATATCTGAGGGCTAAAGCAGATACAAGGCCATCAGTCATACTTCCATTCTTTTACACGTAACATGGGACTGTCTTATTTTAGACAGGAGGAGGAGAAAGAGGAGGACACAATAAACTCTTTCCAACAGCCCAGAAATTTCCATGGGGAAGGGCAGTAGCTCAGTGGCAGAGCACCTGCTGCATGTGCAGGTCCCAGGATCAATCCCTGGCATCTCCAGGTAGGGCTGGGAGACAATCCTGCCTGAAACCCTGGAGAGCTGTTCTCAGTCATTGCAGGCAATACTGAGCTAGATGGACTGATAGTCTGACTCAGTATAAGTCAGCCTCCTATGTTCAACTGGGCATGACTCTTTGCCTGCACACGCAGTGTCTTGGTTTGGGCATCTGACTGAACACTCTCTCCTCTCCCCCACTTACTGGCTCCTAATCTGGCTTCTTGTCGCTATGCTAGGTACACTGCCACCCCTCATTACTGAAGACCGCATGTGACTCACAGAGAGTTATCGTATGGCTTGCTCTTCTCCAGCACCCTAGCAGGAAGTAATTCTGTGCTTTCTCTGATTAGCCTACATGCCAGGGCCTTACACAGGAGCAGGCCATTGGATAACTGTATGTGATGAAGAGGAAGACCTCCCATCATAGGGAATGGCTGGCTATATAATAGCAGTACACATGGCACAATAAGAGTGCAACCAGTAATGGGTGCAGGGCAAGGAGGATCCCCTCTGAATGCACATGGAGGCTTCTGTGAACTAGGGATAGAGAAATCAATATATTTCCTAAACAACAACAAAGAGATAGCTATAAGGCAGGCTTTCTATTGATTTTAAATAGAAATAAGCTACATCCTATATGAGCACATACCTCCTTTGTACAGAGCCACACAGTAATTAGTGTCATATACAGTCCACTTATTTTGGTTTGGCTTGTTATTTAAACTATTATTTGTGGCTGCCACAAATCTCTCCCTGCAAGGTGGTTTCTCTTCTTCCAGCTTTGCTGCTGCCTCTTGCAAAAGCCGAATATGAAGGCTATCTCTTATTCTGGGTGCACGTTACAGAGGCAATGTAAGCAGATTTAGGGATCCTTGCTTATACAGCTATTGGCCATACAAGAACAGCTTCAGAACAAATGCACAGCAAATTTGTCTGTATGGAGAGCGATCTGTGCATAGCCATTTAACGAAATTACCATTACCATGCTTCCATAACCGATCAGAAACTTGGTGGTGGTATCACTCAACACAATGAGTTCTAGAGGGTACTCATAGCAATGTAACAGCTTGCCTCAAATTAACTTGCCATGTGGCTCCATCCATATAGTCCCTTACTATGACATGCTTGAAACTGTATACAAAAGCCCTATTGATGGATACATAGAAAAGGGCCTAACATTGCACACCAACCTAGAGAGTGAAACAATTTACAAATACGCAAGGAGGACTACTTGACGGTATTGCTGGTGTTTAGGATTTGGGGGGTTTTTTTAGTCTTGAGCTAACAAAAAACAAACTTGGCCAACCCCTCTGAATTCTTCAGTGAAATGGATAAGCGTTTGTAACGTACTTTGTACATCATTATACATCTTTAAAACCCCTGAAGAAACTACATTATAATATGAGAGAGAGAGAGACTGTTGTGGGGAATCCAGTGCCTGCAGGAAGAAGGAGAACATCGCCACCCAGGGAAGGAGAGCCTGCTGTTGCTGCTGCTGCTGTTGGAACACCGCCTCCACCACCCTTCCCAGTGGGACTGCTGCCTGGCAGACGTGCCTCCTGCAGGACCAGGTCCCAGGTACCCAGCCAGCTGTGACTAATTACCATCACCTGTCCCTCTTTGGAGGGATAACATAAGCCGGCTGGCTGAGGTGGCCTGGGGTTTTGTCTTTTGTTTTTTGTTTTGCTGCTTTTTTTTTTCTTTTGGGTGCCATTGGTTTTAGCTATGGGTGGGTTCGGTTTCGTTTTATATTGTAGTTCTTGGGTTTTTATGTAGTTTGTATGTTGTATTTTACTTTATCTTGTACGCCGCCTAGAGTGGCCGCTTGTGCGGCCAGATAGGCGGCCTAGAAATAAAATTTATTATTATTATTATTATTATTATTTTAAGGCAGAATATTTGTTGCATTAAAAAACCCGGACAAATTAAAGAAAACAAAGAAAGCTTCTGAATAGAAAGCCCAAAGGGGTCGGGCATACTACACGTACCCATTCTAATACCTCCTGTGATTTAGCCAGTGACCCGAAGAAGTGCCTTGTTTTTAAAGGAATGACCTCTACTGCCGTATGCGATCTCACAGACAACAGGCAGCTGTTAGTTAACAGTACTGGACTTGAACCAGGTTCAAATCCCCACTCAAGCATGAACTTCACTGGGTGTTTTGGGGTTGTTATGATGACAACATTGGGAGGGGGGAGACAACAAACAGTGCCTTGAGCTCCTTGGAGTAAAGGTGGGTTAGAAATATAAGGGCAGGGAGACAAATTTTCTCTGATCCTCTGGCTCAGCAGGAGTTGTTGTGGTCTTGGCCCTCGACTGGAAAGCAGTCTTCTTTGAAGAATGCTACCGTCAGACAGTGGCGTGACAATTACCCCCAAGACTGACTGACACACACACTTGTGGAGTCCCCATAAACCAGAAAAGCCGAGGAGACAAACAGAAACTCTGCAGTGACCAATATCATACAGCCCCATAGGCTGATCCCATTCCAGCTGCTGTATCCCCCGCGCGTATAACCCTGAGGCTGCGTCGCCCTCCCTCTGGCCACGGCTCTACTGCACTCGCACTCCGCCGCGTGCATTTTGCAGCCTCCTCGGCCACGTCTCTCCCCTCCCCGGCACCAAACGGTCCCTCGCCTCCCTCCCAAGTTCTACTCACTCTGCCTCCGCCATCTTCTCCCTCCCCTGCCAGCCCTAACAGTCTCCGCCTCTCGCGCATCCTCTAACCCGGCAGCAGGCTCGGTTTTCCGACGAGGACACCTGACTCGGGACAAAACAAA
The DNA here is from genome assembly GCF_030035675.1 of Rhineura floridana. Classification (NCBI taxonomy): domain Eukaryota; kingdom Metazoa; phylum Chordata; class Lepidosauria; order Squamata; family Rhineuridae; genus Rhineura; species Rhineura floridana. The sequence continues at coordinate 323,489,600 of NC_084480.1, read as the reverse complement.
GCGGCTTCCTGCCGAGCCGCGAAGGCTGCAGGGAAGTTCGGGGGGGGGGCAGAGAGGCAACCGAGGCGAAGCTGCAGTAAGGGATCTGCGAAGTATGGGTGGTGGGTTTTCATACCAGTTGCCTGGTGTTCATACCAGATGGGGATGACTTATTAATTATGGTCCTAAACGGCAAACGTTGACTGTTGTGTTCTGAGTCAGTTTCTCTATGCGTGTGTTTTTGGGGTGCGAAATGGGCGTTCGAGCAAACGCCAATCCAGTCTTCCTCCAGTTTTTTATGAAAGGTGTGTGGGGGCAGATATGCTTTAAAATAGTTCTGCGTGTATTTAGTGTATTTTCTAAGCCGTGCCTATTTTGAAATAGCTGCAGAGGAAAATTGGGGCTGGATTTAATATTGGTGATGTGCTTTTGAACTTCATATATGCAGCTCTATTCCATGCACATTTACGTGGGAACTGGGAGCCAGTGGCGACAGGCTAACAGGATTCTGCCCTACGTTTTCCTCCACAGCAGCGGGCCGTTGGACCATCAGTTGTTTGCCAAATTAAAAGTTAGCAGTGCTGTTTTTGAATAATTATTAAATAATAACTCTGTTGCACCTAAAGCTTCTAGTAGGGCTGTAGCCAGTTTTTCTTTTTTCTGGCAGATCCCCTCAGAGTAGGACAAATACCTGAAGGGGAAGCTGTCCCCATCACATCAACATCCCCCCCCCCCGCCAAAAAAAAAATTCACTAGCTGAATTGCTGCTTGCCATGCAGTTGTTAAACTCCTAAGGGCCCTACCTGGAAGAAAATAAAATGGTAACCCTAAACCTAAAAACAAACAAAACTAAGCTATAGAATGTTCCACAAAACTGTTTTGTTCTGTATTTAAAAATTAATCAAAATAATAAAGAGTAACTATAAATTGGGGAACTATTAAGTGTTACTTATGTGGCTCTTTAAGCATGGAACGAAGCGTACATTTTCTTTGCAATACTCTCCCATCACAAAGGCAAGTGTTTGATATTTCCTTCTTTTACTAGGACTAGCTTTAATTGACTTAATTGGTCAATCAAATTTAAAGAAAACTATGCAAAAAATGTTTGCAATGGATGCCTGCAGTACAGAAGATTAGATATTTATGATGCTGGTTACTGTTTGGTTTGCACCGCTGCCTCTAGATTTATTGCAGAAGAAAATTCCTTTCCTAAGGTGATGTGACCTTTTATTTATTTATTTATTTATTTATTATTTCAATTTATATACCGCCCTTAGCGAAATAACTCTCAGGGCGGTGAACAAACAAAATAAAATACAATATATCATAATAAAAATACAAAAACATATACAAACAAACAACGAAAAGCACAGCAAAAACAAAATAAATACTACAAAAATTAAAATACAGATTAAAAGATTTTAAAAGTTAAGAAGATTAAAATGCCTGGGAGCATAAAAAGGTCTTTACCTGGCGCCGAAAAGATGGAAGTGTAGGCGCCAGGCGTACCTCTTCGGGGAGGCTGTTCCACAACTCAAGGGCCACCACAGAAAAGGCCCTAGATCTCGTAACCACCCTCCGGGCTTCCCGATGGGTTGGTACCCGGAGGAGGGCGAAGAAGCTTATCTTCTGGTGAAGATAAGCTTTCTTGGACATCGGTTCTCCCTGAGGCTAGGCACTGTCACACATGCAATTCACAATATTTACGTAATTTGCCACGTATTGTTCAGACACTTAATTGAGAAGAGTTATGGTGGAGCAGTTGCTGTCTTAAAGTGAATTCACAGCTCTTCCCAGATACAATTATACAATTCCACAAATCTGTGTATTAAAGAACCATGTGGGTGCATGGATTGCACCTTGGTGAAGTGACTTGTATCACAGCACATGTAGATTCTGCCACAAACAACAGGGTATATAGGGCTGCCATCTTTTTCCCCATATAGCATGCAAACGCCAACAGGTGCAACTTACTCTAGATTGTGATGGATCGCTGGGAAACACTCCTGGTGAATACATCTGCTAAACTTAAAGTAAAACAGTCAGAAACCCTAAAATTGTGAATAGCTTTTATGGGAGTCTGGCTGATGGAGTAATAATAATAATAATAATAAATAATAAATTTATTTCTGAGTCGCCTATCTGGCCGAATCAACGGCCACTCTAGGCGACGTACAATTTCATCAATAAATACAATAAAACCACAAAAACCATAATAATAATAATAGTATTAAAACTAAACCACCCCAGAGGTCCCGTAGGCCTGCCTGAACAGCCAGGTTTTCAAGGCCCGGCGGAAACCTATCAGGGAAGGGGCAGGGCGAAGATCGAAAGGAAGGGAATTCCATAGGGTGGGGGCCACAGTCGAAAATGCCCTCTCTGGTCCGCAGCAGCCTCACTGTCCTAACTGGTGGGACCGAGAGAAGGTCTTGCGCGGCTGATTTCATCAGGCGGCATAATTGGTGATGCTGGAGGCGCTCCTTCACATAAACTGGGCCGAAACCATATAGGGTTTTAAAGGTCAATACCAACACCTTGAATTGGGCCCGGTAAACAACTGGTAGCTGACTGGAGTAGATCTGGCACAATTGGTTGTCATTAATCAGAGGGAGAAGCCATTTGCTGAAATGCAATAGGTTAAGAACATAAGAAGAGCCTGCTGGATCAGGCCAGTGGCCCATCTAGTCCAGCATCCTGTTCTCACAGTGGCCAACCAGGTGCCTGGGGGAAGCCCGCAAGCAGGACCCGAGTGCAAGAACACTCTCCCCTCCTGAGGCTTCCGGCAACTGGTTTTCAGAAGCATGCTGCCTCTGACTAGGGTGGCAGAGCACAGCCATCACGGCTAGTAGCCATTGATAGCCCTGTCCTCCATGAATTTGTCTAATCTTCTTTTAAAGCCATCCAAGCTGGTGGCCATTACTGCATCTTGTGGGAGCAAATTCCATAGTTTAACTATGCGCTGAGTAAAGAAGTACTTCCTTTTGTCTGTCCTGAATCTTCCAACATTCAGCTTCTTTGAATGTCCACGAGTTCTAGTATTATGAGAGAGGGAGAAGAACCTTTCTCTATCCACCCTCTCAATGCCATGCATAATTTTATACACTTCTATCATGTCTCCTCTGACCCGCCTTTTCTCTAAACTAAAAAGCCCCAAATGCTGCAACCTTTCCTCGTAAGGGAGTCGCTCCATCCCCTTGATCATTCTGGTTGCCCTCTTCTGAACCTTTTCCAACTCTATAATATCCTTTTTGAGATGAGGCGACCAGAACTGCACACAGTATTCCAAATGCGGCCGCACCATAGATTTATACAACGGCATTATGATATCAGCTGTTTTATTTTCAATACCTTTCCTAATTATTGCTAGCATGGAATTTGCCTTTTTCACTGCTGCCGCACACTGGGTCGACATTTTCATCGTGCTGTCCACTACAACCCCGAGGTCTCTCTCCTGGTCGGTCACTGCCAGTTCAGACCCCATGAGCGTATATGTGAAATTAAGATTTTTTGTTCCAATATGCATAATTTTACACTTGTTTATATTGAATTGCATTTGCCATTTTTCCGCCCATTCACTCCGTTTGGAGAGATCTTTTTGGAGCTCTTCGCAATCCCTTTTTGTTTTAACAACCCTGAACAATTTAGTGTCGTCAGAAAACTTGGCCACTTCACTGCTCACTCCTAATTCTAGGTCATTAATGAACAAGTTGAAAAGTACAGGTCCCAATACCGATCCCTGAGAGACTCCACTTTCTACAGCCCTCCATTGGGAGAACTGTCAGTTTATTCCTACTCTCTGCTTTCTGCTTCTTAACCAATTCTTTATCCAGAAGAGGACCTCTCCTCTTATTCCATGACTGCTAAGCTTCCTCAGGTTGAAAGGTCAGGAGATCAAACTGAACCAAGTTTAGTGCTAAAGGGACCCAACAGGTGGCATGTAGTGAGTTCAAGTAGCATCGTCAAGCCCAGATATGGCAACTGAGACTGCAACAGCAATCAAGCACAAAAAAAGGGGGGGTAGCTTCCTACAGATAGTTGCAATAGCTTGTCCACTTTGTCATGACACAAGTCTTTTAATACTTTAACCCTAGTTGTCTCCCTACTGGCTTCATAGCCCCCAACTGTTCAGTAAACTACGGAGTTATGGCTCTGTCAGATAGGGAGAGGTTGTCATAAAGCAAGACATCCTTGCAAAGATGATCAGCCACATCCACCTGAATTTTGACCAGGTAATTTCATTTATGGATGTCAAAATAATAATTTTATTTATTTACCAAATTTCTAGATTGCCCTTCACATGCCTAATGAGCATCAGGGCAATTTCCAGCATAATACCATTTAACATAAAACAACAATAAAACAGGATACTTAAAACCAATTCATTAATAAAATACAGCAGTACATTAAACCTGAAACATTAAACAATCTCATTTCCTGCAAAGGTCTGGGAGAACAAGGTTTTCTCATTTGCGCAATGGACTTTTCCCAGTTATACAATTGGTAAAGGGAGACATCAAACTTAAACAAGCAAAGAATCTTGCCTCCTGTGCTTTTGGGGTCCTTTAAGCAGGCCATGTGAAATAACATATCAAAAGGTTTGGGCCAGGAACTCTGTGTTTGAAGGTGGACATGAGAGGTCATGATGTATTGATTGGGGCTTTAACATTTCCAGTGAAACATCATAGGAACCTTTGCACATTAACACAGAGAATAAAGACAGACTGTCTCTGCACAAGTTACAGAGTAAATAATAGTAATAAAGGCTACATTGAATTTTGTCCTGAGATGTAAACAAAATAACAAAAAGTTGTGCTAACATTAGGCAAGAGGAGTTTTGTACTGTATGTTTGCAGGGACATCAGAGTGATTCTGCCGTTGTAGCAGAGTCTACTTTTCTACAGGATAATCACTGTTGGCAGAGTGGTGTCTAACAGCTGATGGCTCAGAGTTATCCCCACACCCAGGAGATCATCAGTGCCTTGACAGTTTTGCTTCTAAGGGCACCAGTGTGGCAGTACCTGATGCCTCCTCCATGCCCTCCCTACAACAGATCGAATTGTGCTGTTAACCACCTCCCTAAAAGTCATCAATGAAGGAGCCAATCTAATCTCCCTTGGGAGGACATATCAATTGGAACATTTTTACTTTTACCCTCTAATTTGGGATATGGTTGAAAGGTATACAAAAATTAAACCTGTTCTTTGGCTTCACTTCAAGCAATAACAGAATATAAGAACTTAGGAAGAGCCTGATGTCTCAGGCCAGTGGCCCACCTAGCCTAGCATCCTGTTCCCACAGTGTTGGGCAGCAGGGTGGGCAGTACACCAACAGAATCCACATTTTGTCCTGCTGACCCAACATAAGGTGCAAACACTTCAGACCAGTAGTCAAATGGACAGGGTGCTTGCAGAGGGAGATGGAGCTCCTATAAACCACAGCAACCCCCCCGCCCCGACCCTCAGGTCTACCCTGATGCTGGACCCAGGTACCCTGGTGGACATAGCTGGGAGAGACTGACTCCTCCCTGCTCACCCACCCAGGTCTCGGTTATACATGCCAGATCGGCTGTCTCATCCACAATTAAATCATGAATGAGGGAGATCTTATTATGCACCAATCTGGCATTTAGCAGCAGCATCCGGAGGCCTGAGAGCTGGCTGATAGGGCAACCAACAAACCTGCGGGTGTGGGGAGGACCGGAACAAGGCACAGCCATTAACTGCCTGGGCCACATTCCCCTTACCCTAAAATCAATCAATCAATCAAATTTTGTTATGCGGTCAAAGACCCAATATCAAAATTGATTAGTCAGACTGACTAAAAGCAACAAACAGTTTACGCATGAGTATAAAAGAGTATAAATAGCAGTACACGGTAAAATAGGTCATAGTTATCTAAAAGAGATCTTCTTGCATATAACTTGGATGGAGTAGATGAATTTGGTGACACTCACGGTAATGTTCTTGTCTGTATCAGCCAGCAAGTATTTTAGTAGCCAGTTTGGAGACCTGCCAGGGAACTTGTCTGTGATGGCGATTAAAAATCTATTACGTTCAACATTATAAAAGGTGCAGACAAAAAACATATGGGTCAGAGATTCAACCTTGGCAAGCCTACAGGGGCATATTCGGATTGGATAAGGTCTATCCCGGAATATGATAAATGTACTGCCTTCAAGTCAATTCTGACTTATGGCAACCCTATGAATAGGGTGTTCATGAGGCTGAGAGGCAGTGACAGGCCCAAGGTCACCCAGTGAGCTTCATGGCTATGTGGGGATTTGAACCCTGGTCTCCCAGGTCGTAGTTCAGCACCTTAACCACTACACCACACTGGCCCTGGTAGCGGCCTTCTAATATTGCCGAGAAGAGGCAATTAAATCTTGCTCTGGAAAAGGCATGGCGGTATTTTGGAATTGTCAAATTTTCCAGATATGCAGCAAAATTTGGGAATACAAAACCCAGATTTGAATGGATGGGTGAGCAAGATTTGGAAGCATTTGACATGGAGTGTTGGAGGTCTACATCTTTGATCCATTTCTCAATTATCTGTTTTGCTGACCCAGGCTCTAAAGTAGAGAGGTAATCCAGTGAGAAACCTAGCGTGGACAATTCAGCATTGAAAGTTTTTGACCAAGCACTAGAGAAAGCATCATTCCAGAGAAGATTTAAATAGCCAAGGGATGGACCAGCATAAGCCACCTTAATCCAATATCTCAAAGCAAGAGACCAGGCTGTGCATTCAATTGATGCAAAGCCTGTCTTGAGACGAAGGCCAGCAGCAGGAACACAGCATGGCATGCCAGAAATTGACCTTAAGAAGGATGAAAGGACTATTTCGATTTTAGAGTTAAGGCTCTGGACCCAGATTGGCACTCCATATTGCAGATGGAGACGAACTCCTAGTGGATGCAATTATACACTGGTAAGTGCCTATGGTAAGCTGTATTTAGGGGCAGTGAGGGCAGCAAAAAAACACTATTTTGCTGCCACTATTGAATCATCACTCTGCTGCCCAGTGGAGCTCTTCAGAATTGTCTGGGGGCTATTACACTCTGGCCCCAGGGACAAGATAGAACCACCTGAGGCCTGCTGTAATGAATTTGCTAGGCACTTCTAGGATAAAATCTTTAGCATCCACCAGGACTTAGACTCCAGTGTTATAGCAGATGAATCAAGCGAGGTATCCAGAGCACAGCCTTGTCCCGATTTCTTGGATGTTTCAGCTGGTGCAGCTTGAGGACATTGACAAGGTGCTTGGACAGGTTCATGCAACCACTTCTGTGCTGGATCCTTGCCCTTCTTGGCTAATAAAAGCTAACAGGGATGGAACAGCCGGCTGGGCCAGGAAGGTGATTAATGCCTCTCTGCGAGAGGGGGTGGTCCCTGGCTGCCTGAAAGAGGCAGTAGTGAGACCACTCCTGAAGAGGCCCTTCCGGACCCAGAAAATCTTAATAACTTTCCCCCATGCTGTTCAACATCTACATGAAACCGTTGGGTGCGGTCATCCAGAGCTTTGGAGTGTGTTGCCATCAGTATGCTGATGACACGCAGCTCTATTTCTCCTTTTCAACTTCTTCAGGTGAGGCTGTCAATGTGCTGAACCGGTGCCGGGCTGCGACAATGGACTGGATGAGGGCTAATAAACTGAGGCTCAATCCAGACAAGACTGAGATGCTGCTAGTGGGTGGTTCTTCTGACCGGATGGTGGATGTCCAACCTGTCCTGGATGGGGTTGCACTCCCCCTGAAAGAGCAAGCTCGTAGCTTGGGGATTCTCCTAGAATCATCTCTGTCACTTGTGGCTCAGGTAGCCTCGGTGGCACGGAGTGCCTTCTACCAACTTTGGTTGGTGGCCCAACTATGTCCCTATCTGGACAGGGATAACCTGGCTTCAGTTGTCCATGCTCTGGTAACCTCCAGATTAGATTACTGCAATGCATTCTACATGGGGCTGCCTTTGAAGACGGTTCAGAAACTGCAGCTTGTGCAAAATGCAGCGACCAGACTGGTAACAGGGACCAGACAGTCCAAACATATAAAACCGATTCTGGCCTGCTTGCACTGGCTGCCTGTATGTTTCTGAGCTCGATTCAAGGTGCTGGTTTTGACCTATAAAGCCTTACACGGCTTGGGACCACAATACCTGATGGAATGCCTCTCCCAATACGAACCCACCCGTACACTACGTTCAAGATCAAAGGTCCTCCTCTGGGTGCCTATTCCTAGGGAAGCTCGGAGGATGGCAACAAGGGAGAGAGCCTTCTCAGTGGTGGCCCCCAAATTATGGAATGATATCCCTGACAAGGTGCACCTGGCGCCAACACTGTTATCTTTTCGGCACCAAGTCAAGGCTTTCCTCTTCTCCCAGGCATTTTAGCATGTGTTTTATACACGGTTTAAATTTTTTAATTGTGTTTTAAATTGTTTTTATAAGATCTGTTTTAAATTGTATTTGTTTTAATGTTTTTAGTTACTGTAAACCGCCCAGAGAGCTTCGGCTATGGGGCGGTATACAAGTATAATAAATAAATAAATAAATAATAAGAGAAGACACTGCAGTTTGGAAGGAACACTTGTCCTATCTTTTGGATTTTCAGACGCTGGCATGCAACATAAAAAAATGCAAGAGTTCTTTTTTTAAACATATCTCTTGCAAACAGACTTTTTAATTACTGCCAAACTTTAAGGAAACCATAAGAGACAGAATAGCAGTTCCAATTACTATGGAAAAGGGTCATGACCAAAGATGTAATCCAGTGTGTGCACTTCAGGAACCCGGGTAGGATTCTGTCGGGTGGGCAGAGGTTTCTCCCTGCTCTCTGTGAGCAACTGGAAAGGGCTTTCCCCCTCCTTCCTTCTGAATCTTTGCTGCCAATAATTCCCGTGTGACACCAGCGGGGCTTACTTTTGAGTAAGCATGCGGATGCTGTGAGGCTGCAATCCTATGCACGCTTACCTAAGCTGATTGCTTAAAATGGGGTTTGTTTCTGAATAATCATGCCTGGCACTGTGCTGTTACTGGGGGGCACATTTCGTGGGCTAGTCTGTTCTGTCATTCAAACACACTGAGTGCTCATTCTCTACTATTATTTGTTAAAGCTATCTAACATTTCTAATGTTCAAGGCGCTTCACTTGCACTGTAATCCTTGGGACAATCCTGTAAATTAGATTAGTGTAGTTGATTGTCAGTTATCAAACCAAGGTTGTGACCCTAGTTATTTATGCTTATCCAATAGAGGTCTCCAGTGAAAATCTTGTGACAACAAATACAGGTAGTTAAGATGACATTTATTCCATTTTCTTTTAGTGTTACATGTTATGTGATTGTTGTGAGACTGCATGTCAGGTTCCTATATTGCCGCCTTTGACACGCAATGAGGACTATTTCTGTACCACCTGATTTACAATCCTATTCTTAACAGTTTCATCAGGGAATTATTTGTGAGAGTACCTTATGTTGTGAAGTTAGAACAAGTTTACTTTTTAATGATTTCAAAAGTATCACTTATGTTGTGTCTACAAGCTGCCTTTCCTCTCAGGTGTACAGATAGAATCATAGAATAGTAGAGTTGGAAGGGGCCTATATGGCCATCGAGTCCAACCCCCTGCGCAATACAGAAATCCAAATCAAAGCATTCCTGACAGATGGCTCTCCAGCTGCCTCTTGATAGTGTTACCCTATTTATTTTCACAATAATCCTGTGAGATTTCATCTGAGGTGTGTTTTTCTAAAAACATATTTAAAGCATTTATATATAATCCTTCAATTCAAAACATCACTGGAAATATATACTGGATGTTAAAAGCTTGGGAAAACAAAAAGGCCTTTTCCCAGCTCCTAAATGACATTAACATAGGTGAGAAGCTTCTCTGGGGAGAAGATGCTGTGAATGCCACTATTGAAAATGACATGAGTAGAGATTTGAAACTGAGGCTTTTTTCCACATTCAGAGCTAGTGTTCTTGCTCCTATCCTGGTGTTGGACTCTGTGCTTTGTGCCTTAGCACAGAGGTGGTGAACCTGTGGCCGTTTGGGTGTTGTTGGTGTACAATCCCATCAGCCATGAACATTGCTGGTAGGGACTGATGAGAGCTGTGGTCCAACAACAGCTCAAGGGTCGTAGGTTTCCCACCACAGCCTTAGGACATAGTATTGTTTTCTGCTTAAGGATCCAGCATTGCCAGTCACAGATGCTTAAAAGTAAGATTCTTTTCAAAGCGTGCAATGTAGTGTGTGTGTGTTTCTTTGCTAATGTCCCTTGGGGCGTAGTCTTACCAAGGAGTAAGTTCCATTGAATTCATTGAGGCTTCCTTCTGAGAAGATATGCATAAGACACTGTTAATTTCTGGTCCTGTTTACCTAACTGAATACTTTTTGCATTATTTCAATAATTAAAGTTATACCCCTTTAATTAAAAATACTAAATAATATCTTAGCTCCCCGGTGTCCTAATTCTTATAATGAATTATATTCATTCCAATTCTATTTTAATTACTGTCAAAATTAACATACTTCTCTTCAATAACAATGTGACAAGTACTCACTATAACAGGAATATGAAAGTTTAAATCTACTGCCTTAATCAGGTCCTCTATCTGTCCTCTTGTAACTCTTCCCTATCCTTTCTCCCAATGCTTATTTATTTTTCATTTATTATCTACTTTTCCTTTCTATCCGTACTTGATTCAAAGTGGATTATAGTTCTAACACATATGACACCTAAAGTTAAAACGACAGCAACATTAATAAATACAAAACCATTCCAAATTAACTAGCTATCTGTCAGCTGATTCTTTGATTCATCTTCAAGCTCCTGATTTCTTGGTTCATCTTCTACCAGTTTAAAAAAGCCCTTAAAGTGACACAATTCTTACCTGTCTTCTAAAAACGGGAGAGCAGGCATACTAATTGTCTAAAAGCTTCTAGAGGGTTATAGAATTGTCAATATTACTGTTGGGAGTATAATCCTGAATAATTGTAATAGTATTGCATTCTGTGCGATCATGCATTTCTTATAGCATGCCTTTGGGAAATGTATACTTTTGTCTTCACCTTTCATGACATATGCTCTCTCTAGTTGCTAGAGGGATGCTAAAAGCAACAAAAAACCTTTCTTCAGGTATGTCCATAGTAAAAAACAGAGAAAAGAAATGGTGGCACAGCTACTCAATGAGGATGGCAAAATAACAGATGACAAAGAAAAGGCAGAAGTCCTCAATTCCTAATTTGGCTCAGTCTTCTCCCAAAAAAGGGGTCTATGACCCTCCTGGGAAACATGAAGAAGGGGCAGGATTGGAGCTTGAGATTGATAGACAAATGGTCAAGGAATACCTAATCACTTTGAACGAGTTCAAATCTCCAGGGCCCGATAAACTGCATCCTAGAGTACTGAAGGAACTGGCTGAAGAACTCTCACAACTGCTCTCTATTATCTTTGCGAAATCATGGAGGACTGGTGAAGTGCTGGATGACTGGAGGAGAGCTAGTCTTGTTTTTGCAGAAAGTATGGAACTTCTCCATCTTCTGTTTCCAATTATATAATCAGTTTGATTCCTATATTGACCATCTGGTGATGTCCACGTGTACAGTCGTCTTTTCGGTTGCTCAAAAAATGTGTTAGCAAGAAACAAATCATTGGCTTCACAGAATTCAATAAGTCTTTCTCCTGCTTCATTTCTGTCTCCTAAGCCCCATTTCCCCACAATTCCTAGTTCTTCTCTGTTCCCTACTTTTGCATTCCAGTCCCCCATGATTATCATCATATCTTGTTTTGGTGTGTGATTAATTTCCTCCTGTACTTCTGCGTAAAATCTCTCCAATTCTTCTTTTTCTGCATTTGATGTTGGAGCGTTGACTTGGATGATGGTTATGTTAATAGGTTTCCCGTTTAATCTCATTGATATCACTCGCTTAGACCTTGCCTTGTAGCTCCTAATTGCTTTTGCTACATCACTTCTCACTATTAAAGCAACCCTGTTTCTTCTTGATTTCTCATTTCCTGCATAAAATATTTTGTAGTTGCCTGATTGAAAATGTCCCATTCTCTTCCATTTTAATTCACTCATGCCAAGTATTGTAATGTTGATACGCTCCATTTCTTGCTTGAAATTTCTAACTTTCCCTGGTTCATGCATCTCACATTCCATGTTCCTATTGTGTGCGTCATACAACTCCGGACTCTCCTTTCGCATCTGTGCGCATCTGCCTCTGGGCTTCCTTTCGGCTTTGACCCAGTTGCGTCATTAGTCACAGCGCTACTCGTACTTGTCCTTTGTTCTTCCCCAGTAGCTTGGTGAGTGCCTTCTGACCTGGGGGTCTCATCTTCCAGCACTATCTTGTGTTGCATTTTGGATACTCTGTTCATAGGGTTTTCATGATAAGAGATATCCAGAGGTGGTTTACCATTGCCTTCCTCTGAGTTTGGATGCCTCTTAGTCTGGTGTCTCAGCTTTGACCATTCCACCATGGGTGCCCCTGCTAGGAGTCTAGCCTCTTGGTCTAGACTCCTGACGGCATTGCTCTCAGCTTCTTCAACACTCTCAAACCCCCCTCACCACGTTAAGGTGTGCATCCTAAAGGGGGATAGTTCAGATAGTCACTTTAAATATGTTTTATTTACTTTGCAACTTTAGTGAAGGTTCCTATAGTAAATCATTTTCTTTTGCATCTGTTTCTGTGAATATGTGTACGGCAACACTTTGCAACACTAAAAAAACTCCAAAAATAATTGTGGAATAATAGCACGGACTATTATGAAGAATAGTTTCCAATGGACATGAGGAGTGTCTCCGTTTGCACAAGATAAAACTGTGGGAGGTGAAATACATTCTATCAAATTTCTAGGTGTGCTCTATGTTTTTAAATGACCATGCCCACCTTTCCTTAAGTGGAGTGGTTTAAGCATAGCATGTCATGACAATTTCATGACATAGCAGGCTGAAAATATGCATCTTGGGCAGACCACGTTTGCTTTTTCCAACAGTTAGAGTCATTGCTTAAGTAGCAACCTATTGTAATGTCTGATTTTACATCAAACTTCAGTTTCAGATTCAACTGTGAATGCGCCCAAAATAGAAATAGAACATAACCTCCAGTTTGAAACACAAAAGGCTGTCTTCACCATCACATGACCACTAAAAAGGCTTTGAAATTAATAAAAATTAATTTGACACAGATTTCTAGGATGAATAATGAGAGAAACATAATTTTCTGGGTAAGTTTATTTATAGAAACAGTAGTGACACAGGAAAGAAGCAAAGTAAGAAGAACCCCAACAAACATACGAAAAATGTAATTCTCCATCTTTGGAGATTTAGTCCTGATTGATGGTGTTGCCACCACTCACCACATGCTCAGAGGCACATTACCAAATTCATGTTATCGCAAGGGTTTTTTTTTTTTTTGCCTATTGGTAAATAAATATTAGTGGGTAGCACAGAGTAGCAGCTCAAATTATGCAGACTATTTAAGAATCTCTTAGACTAATTAAGCCTAAATAAGTCTAATTAAGAATAATTAAGTCTACACTAATTGAGTTCCCATGACTAATTAAGATTAAGAGTACCTAAGACTCTCAATTAATTAATTAATTAAGCCTAGATAAGAAAATCCAAGTCTAATTAAGGGTAATTAGGACTAAATAAGACTAAGATTGTCTGAGACTAAATAAGATTAGTTAACACTAATTAAGTGAAATAAAATGATCCATTTCATTTCACTTATTAAGAGTACCCAAGACTAATTAAGACTAGTTAAGAATAATTAAAGCTGCTTGTTTTATTCTAAAAAAATTACAAAGGGACACAGCCTTCATAGCCCCCACCTTAGACAGTCCTGAGTTAAAGAGGGAATTACGCATGTAGGGAGCCATTTGAATTCAGCCTACTGAGTTTATCTCTGAGGTAAAAAGGGGAGGGGGGAAGAGAGAGAAGGAAACTCCCAGAGTTTTTGTAAAAGTTAAAGAGACAGTGACAAAGTGCAGTTTAGGGGTAAAAAAAAAAGTGTGCTTGTGTGAAAATCAGAATCTTCCATAGTTGGCTTCCCCTGCCCCCCTCCCCCATTGTTTGGCAGGAAAACAACGACAACCTGTCTCACCCCCCCCAAAGTGGTTTCTGTCTTAAAAGATTTTTTTAAAAGATGTTTGTTTTAATGTTTTTAAAGATGCTTTGTTTCAATATATTTTAAAGTCTTTTGTTTTCAAGATGTTTTAGTGTTTTTCTTTGCCACCCTGGGCTCCTTCTGGGAGGAAGGGCAGGATATAAAATAAACAAACAAATAAAAAAAATATAAATAAATAAACTTGAGGCATCATACTGTTTTGGCCAGTCATTTCATTCCTCCAGAAGGCGAGAGATTCTTATCTATCACAAATTTCAACTGTACGTCTGCAGCAGTGTACTCACAGCCTCCAGAGGTGGGCAATAGGCCCAGCTGCCAACACTGTGTATGGCCCATGATGTCAAAGCATTCCGTCGCCATGGAAGTGCCCTGCTTTCCAATGATGCCAGCTGCTTGGAAGGCAACTGCCCCTCACCTGCATCTTCCTTGCATTTCCTTCAGCCTCTCTTACGGCCCTGTTGTTGGCTTGCTAGCTGCAGTCTTTCAACCCAGGTTAGTGAGCAATCCAACAATTTATTGTATGTGTGAGACCTCAGTCAGGGCCCACAGATATTTTGGAGTTGCTCTCTTTCTGTACAGGAAAAAGTGGGCTCTTGCCTTGCCACCACCCCAGTCCATGGGAAGGTCCAGCCTCCCCACCCTTGGTAATGGATTCAGTCATCCAAGTGCACTCACCACCAAGCACTTTCTCCTAACATTCAACAGATATCTATCCCTCTTGTTACTTAAGCCCATTAAATCCAGTCCTGCCCTCTATGTGGTTAGAACCCATCAGGTATTTGAAGAGTGTTCCTTGTGCCCCCCCCACTCCCTACACCTTTTTTTCTCCAAACTAAACTTAACCAGATGATCCCTCAAACTTTCCTTGTAGAACTTGTTTGGCACTCCATTGACTGACTTGCTTGTCCTTTTCTGACTCTGTTCTAATTTATCTGTATCCTTCCTAAAGTGTGGTGGTGTTCAGAACTAGACATAGACTTCTAGACTCGTGAGGTCTGAATAGTGCATAAACAAGTGCAGCTGACTCATGTTTGACTAGTGATAGCTCACAAACGATGTGATAAAAACAGTGGATTCTGATTCCAGATCAGTGTATAGGGAGTTAAGCATTATATATAAATCCCAGGAAATGCAGGCACATGCAGAAAAGGTTTTAGTGGGCAACAGTAAGAACCTAAGAGCCTGTTGCATCAGGCAAATGGCCAATCTAGTCCAGCATCCTGTTCTCACAGTGGTCAACCAGAACCTCATGAAGACCTTCCTCTTTTAACAAGCCTTTTAAGTAGCGCACTAATCCCAGTTTGCATTTGTTCTGGAATTGTTTTAAATTGTCTATGGGTCTAGCTTCCCATAGACACCTGGTTGCCCACTGTGAGATCAGGATACTAGCCTAGATGGGCCAATCCTTGATCCAGCAGCTCTTCTTATGTTTGTATGTTGCAATAAAAAGTAGCACATAATGTGCTATACACTATATATGCAAGTCCTTTCCAGGATTGAGGAGTGACTGATATAAGCCTGTTTGTAATGCTGTTTTCAGGAATTTTTTTTTAAAATCCATAGTCAACCCCTGCATATGAAACAAAGTAATGGTCAAGGGCAGGTTGCTGCGGTTCAGATAACTAACTGCTTCAGTTGACTGATATTACAGTGGTTTGTAGTAGACCCACTGAAATTAATGAACGCAGGTTAGTTACGTCTACTTAGCCCAGCATTCCATCTCTCATAGTGGCCAGCCAGATGCCTAGAAGCAGGACACAAATGCCTTGGCCCTCTCCCTTCATCCACCCAGAATGAGATCCTTTCTCCTCATAGTTTTCTATATAAATCACTGTAGCAATCCTTTCCCCCATAATCTTATCTGTATATGAGACATGGTCATTGTGTTATTTCCTATTCTTCCAAGATTTGTCAGTGCCTAAAATCCTGCTGCTTGCCTCAAGATGGCACCAAAGAAAAAACCCCTGAAAGTGAAGAAGAAAGGCAAGCCCAAAGATGCGGCCAAGGGGCAAACCAGTGCCCTGCCATATGTCAGCGAGAGGGAACAATACCTGCAGAAGGAATATGCCATCTTGACAGAGCACATCAAAACCTACACACAGCATGTAAGGCACTTCCAGTGGGAAAATAAGTTCCTAGACAAGGAAGCCCAGCAGATCCGAGAGATCAGCAGAGTCTACATCTCCTACTTAAACAGGCGCACCCTTCGATGCCAGAATGCCATCATTTCACTGAATGACCAGAATCTCTCAGACCTTGCCCAGATCCGGAAGCAGAAGGCAGAGCTGACCTCCCAGTACTTGGAAAAGGAGAAAGAGGTGAGGCATCAGCTGATAGAGATGGAGACTAAACTCTCCCTCATCAACAAGGAAATTGAAGCAATGAAGCCTTACCAGGAACTGCAGCTCGAGCAGCTGACCCGGATCCGGGAGCTGGAGAAGGAGCTGCTGGTCATGAAAGTTCAACACACAGAGCAAATGCACAAGGTCAAGAGCCAATTCCTCCAACAGACAGCAGAATACGAGATGCAGTCTCAGCAGAAAGTTCAGGCTCTGGCTAGACTGGCTGAGAAGGAAGCAGTGCGCAGTCTCATCCAGCACACCAAGCAGGTGAAAACTGACAACTGGCGCCTGCGCCATGAACTTCTCAACCTCATCAGACAAGCCAAAGTGCTGAAATCCTTCCTGCTTCAGCTGAGAGAGCACCAGCAGCAACTCCTGCGAGAGCACCAGTACAGGGAAGACCTTGCGCACATGCGCAAGTGGCTAAGACATCGAGGGCGTCGGCTGGTCATTCCCACCGGCAGCAGCTTTAGATGCATCCCATCAGAGAGGAGCAGGCTCATCTCCCCTCAGACTACAAGTTCCAAAATGTTCATAGCCAAGGAACAGGAACCAGAGTCTCAGACAAGCGTCCTACAGACAAAAGAGAGCTTGCCATTGACTCCCAGGATCAGGAGTAGGATCACAGCTATGTCTTCTAGTAGCACGTCTCCAGAGCATACCCTGTCTTCAGAAATGGCTTTAGGACAAGGGGTGTAGGGGTTGGCTTGCCACTGGTGTCTTGAGGACAGATATGCCAAGCACAACTTTTCTCAAGCACGTGAGATTTGCGAGCACAATCTGCACTCAGAACAAAGTATCTGTAAACAGGACCTGGATATTTTAGATTCCCGCTCCTTCTGCTTTTACTGCCACCTAGATGCAGGCTGCAAAATGCAAAATTGCATTTATAATGTTCTAGAGTCCATTCTGTATTCCCAGCAGGGAGAGAAAGGGGGGTTGCTGAGCCCCCCCCACTCACATACACGCAGCCCATTGTTATCTTGCCCACAGCCAGTGGCAAGACAAACACTTGCAGCTGTTTCAAGAAATCCACAGCCACGATGTAGCTGCTCATTCCTCACATTGTCCACAAACAACTCTCTTGGCATTGGCACAGAGACAGCACCCACCAAGTTATGCCACTGCTACCCCCTCCCCAGGCAAGCATTCAGGAGGGTTTGTGGCCACCTGAGGTTCCTGCCATGTTGGTAAAAAGCCTAGGCTGATGGCGGTCAAGTCTGACTGCAACCAGATGTATAGCCCTCATGCCAGCAAAGCCAACACCTTGCCAATGTGTGCTCGGCAACACTAGTTTTTATTCTGTTTTAAATTTACAGCTTGTTCGTTGTTTCAGTGTTTGTTTGTTTTTTAATTCTTACTGATTTTGCTCTTGTAAGTTGTCCTGAGCATATGTATGCTGTGCAGGGGGGGAAGAACACAGAAATTGATAAAATAAATGACATTTTTCCAGTCTCCATCTCCAGTGGTGATACGCTGATGGGCACATGGCTTGATTGGAGAAAGGCTTCCAAAAACAGCTTTGATGCAGTAGTGGTGCATGCACATGAACACACATACACACAGACTTGGCTTTTGACACAACACGCCTAAGCATACCTGCTTAGCCTAGTGGGGCTTGGTCTCTTAAAGTGTGTGGTTTAGGATTGCAGCCTAAAAGGTCCCAGGTGCAAGCCCTTCCGTTAAAGAACCCAATTTTGGCAGCTCTCACAGACAATACACAGCCCTGGGGTCAGCCCCAAGCAGCAGAAGGCCCTGGGGTTATTGTGGACACAGTATCCTGGGGGCTGGGGGACAGGAGGTAGTATCCCCTCCCTGGTGCTCTTAAAAGGCAGAAATACCTAATTGGGAGGAGGAAGAGGCCTGTTCTGCCCCCTCTCAGCTGGGACAGGAACACCAAGATGCCACAGTCTGCTCCTCCTCCCCCAAGTGTATGAAACATCAAGTTTAGTTTAATTTATTATACCCCAATTTTCTATTACATACATAATCAAAACTACTTGCAATACAATAGAATGTAAAAACACTGCTAATCGTTGGGGAGCAATTGGTTTTCTGTGGGAAATTTGTAGTACAATATCTGGACCTTTTCCCCCCGCCTTATTTCATCATTTTCTGTATAAAACTTATAGCCTGGCTTTCCTCCCAAGAGGAGCCCAGGGCAGCAAACAAGTAATAAAACAATAAAAACATCTTTAAAACAATCCAAAACAAATGCACACTGGGATAAATGTGCCTACTTAACAGGCTTGCTGAAAGAGGAAGGTCTTCAGTAGGTCCTGAAAAGACAATAGATACAGCGCCTGTCTAATATTCAATGTGAATGAATTGCAAAAAAGTAGATGCCACAACACTAAAGCCCCACTTCCTATGTTGGGTGGAACAGCTCTCTTGAAGAGATGGTATCTGCAGGAGGCCCTCACCTGCATAGTGCAGGTACTGAATCACTCAGGTATCCTGGTCCCAAGCTGTATAGGGCTCTTACACACCAAAACCAGCACCTTGAACTTAAGATTGGTAGTTAAGTGGCAGCCAGTGCAATGAATTAAGCAATGAAGTAACAAGTTGGTGATATCCTTCCCCAGTTAACAGTTGAGCCACCATATTTTGCACTACCTGTGGCGTCTGGACCAACCTCAAGGGCAGCCCCACATAGAGCACACTGCAGTAATCTAGCCTGGAGGTTACTAGCACGTGGACGACAGTGGTCAGGCTATCCCACTCCAGAAATGGCCACACGTGTCTTACCAGCCGGAGCTGGTGGAAAGCACTTCTTGAAAATATTCCGTGCAGACACAGACTCGCATGCACATTTCAGAATCCCCATGTGGTCACATCCATAAGTGCTGTAGGGGGGGCAAAGGGGAACATTCAAAATGCCACAAATGTGTCCAGAAAATTGGCAGTATCTCCCTCGTTTTTTATTACACAGCAATTACTGGCTGTATACTGCACCCATTATATAGCAAATTAATCCTATTTTATGCTCTCTATATACTATTGGTCTAGCTTTGGATCAGTTAGGATGCTATGTGCAGAAAAAGAGATGAAAACAATATTTTAGCAGTGTTTCTTCAGAAACAGCACCTGAACAATGGCCTCAAGTTTGGCCAGGTACCAATGTTGCGGAGTATGAATTGTAATTTGAGCAAGCAAAGAGCTTAATAAGAATGATATAATTTTATAAGAATGATATAATTTATATATATATAAATTCCAAAAATATTTATTTATTTATATTTATTTTAAAAAATAAATTCCATATATATATGAATTCCAGAAATGTGGCTGGATTTCAAGGAGCGCTAGGGCTGTAGTCCAGCGGTAGAGCATCCAAGTCCCAGATTCAATCCCCAAATGCACCTCCAGGTAGAGCTAGGCCAGTTCTCTGCCCCAAACCCTGGACACCTGCTGTCAGTCAGAGTAGACAACACTTAGCTATATGGACCAATAGTCTGGCTCACTATAAGGCAGCCTCCTAGGCCCTGTGCTCCAAGACCCCTGCCTCTGGCATCTCTAATTAAACAGGCCTCAGGTAGCAAAGCCAGCCAATCCACCTAGCCCAAGGCCAGCAGCTGAAGCAAATGGGACTGGGCTAGACTGACCGGGGGGGGGGGGGAATGGCGGCAGCAGCAGTTTCAGCTGTTCAAGGCAGAAATCAAACTCTTGCTCTATTTACTCCATTCACTTCCCTCTGCAGCAGGTAACAAAGAAAGGGCTCCTTTTTCATGTGTGTGGAAGTGTGCCTGTTTTTTTTTTAAAACGCTCCTTTTATTTAAAATTCTTACAAGAACAAGTCCACAGGTTGCAGCCGTGGGGGCAGAATGTATGGGCTCACAGGATCGTACATACAGTTTTTCTTTACTAGTGGGCCAGAGCCCAAAAGGGGTCACATGGAGCCAGGCAAAGACTCTCACCCAGGGCTTTTGCCATCTCCTGTGGTTTCCATAGTTTTTTAGGCCCCACCCTGGAACGCCAGCACTTGAAATGGTGAAGAGAATCAGTTTTTGACTAGGAAAACTCAGCAGAGCAGCACTTCCAAGGCTGGGGCTCAGCAAGCGTGCGCTGGTCAAGTGTACTGGGGAGGGGGGCACACTTTCCCCTCACTTCCTAAGAGGGAGGCAGAGTCCCCCATCCAGCCATCACCCCAAGGCCCAGTACAACAGCAAGAAATGCTCTGCTCTCTGTAGAGGGTGCTGGTCAAAACTGCTGGGCATTTTGGGTTATCGCCTGCTGACAAGCACTTGGTACAGGTAAGCTCTGAAGAGCAGACTTGCAGATGGTCCCATAAGACTGTGAGTAACTGCCCAGACAGGCCTTGGGATCTCCAGCTGTTCCTACATTTGCTGTAACCTGGAACATCTTTTTACTGGGCTTCAGAAATGGACAGGCATCCCTGCCATGGGCTTCGGAGCTCCTTGGATTCTGCATAAGGAAAAGGTGAACTGTCATGGCACTGGGGACTGGTGAAGGCACAGAAACAATAGACTGCCCCTGACTCAAGTTGAAAAATGAAGGGCTGGGGCACTCCACAGGAGGGAGAAAGGGGCAGTGTTTCCCCAACACACCCTTTGGGGCAAGGTGAAAGATTGGGGCTGGGAGGCTGTGGCCAGGACTTTGCCCCAGTGCCTCCTGGCCATTCTTGGACAAGAGCGCCAGTGCTAGCCAGCTAGCTGTATGTTAAAAGCTGTACGATCCTCAGCCAGACCACTGTCACAGTCCCAGGGCCGCAGACTTCTCAAATCAGCTGCTCCATGTTTCCTTTCTTCAGGAACAAGCTGCACTCCCTCCTCTGGCTTCCTGTCAGACCAGAGAAGCCCCCTGTTCATCACAACCCAGCCCACCTCTCCCCACTGGTTCCTTGATCCTCCCTCCAGAGGCAGCCTCTCCTTTCAGACCTCTCCCTCCACTGCCTTTCCATGAGCCCCTCAGTCTTGCAGGCTTTTGTGGCCCCACCCATATCCACCTGCAGTCTACCCTGACTGATTACTGGGTGGACTACTCGAGAGCAAGCAGCCGGTCTAACAGCTCCTTCTCCACAAGGACACCAAGCCAGGAAAGAAAGAGGGCTGTTTCACTCACAGGGCCGGCTGCAGACTTGCTGGGGCGTCGCTCCTTCCTCATCAGATGGTGGTTAAGAGCTGCCTCCTGGGCTTGACCCAACAGCGAAAGGGGCCTCGAGAAGGACATCGCTTGACTTCGCCCCTCTGGGTCTTTAGGCACCTGTTGAAGTAGAGCACAGCTGATTCTGAACCTCACCTGGCTCAGGAACGGGGAAGGGAGAGAGAGGGAGCAGGGGGTAGCAAAGGAAAAGCAGCTGCGGCAGCTGAAAGAAGACTCTCTTCCCAAATAGAAGGATCAAGTTGGCCCCTGCATCAACAGGCTCTCCTGGACAGAACCAGAGAACAATATGGCCATAATCGGCAGCCCGATTGTTTGCCAAAAGAGCCTTCCTAGACAATTATGGAATTTCGGTTCAGAGATGCTTTACAAATATAGCGAAGCCTCTCCCCCTGTTTATTAGGAATGTCTCTTCAAACAACTCCTCGATTATAGAAAAGAAGAATTCTTCTCGGAGGTCAGAAAATGTCTCCTCGTGTAATAAAATCTCTACAATAAGTAAAAAGCAATTGTCAAATATAAATCAAACTTTATCTAAAAATCCTCCTAAGTCTTCTCTGTCAAAGGAACCAAAGAAACCTGCTGCCCCTATATCGCCTTTATCGTCGAGGCAACTTGAATTTGCAAGTCCAAACTCTATAAATTCCATCGGCTCTAACTTCCTCACTATTGATGCAACTACTTTCCACTCTTCAAACTCTTCTATTGAAGCCTCAGCTCATTCCCTTGAGTCGGCAAATAGCAACTCAATTCAGGAAGAGTTTTTCGATTTTACATGTGAGGGGGAGGAAGAACTGATAAATAGTTTCCCCTCCTTCGAGGATGCTGAACAGACTGAGGTAATTAATAAGCTACAACATTTGTTAAACAAATTAAGGGCCAGAAGAACTGGTTCTAGTTATCTGGAGCCTTATGAACTGGGATCGCCGCCTAAAATACAATCAATAAGTCTGAAGAACTCTGTGAGCAACATGCTTCCGAGATACTCAAATGTTTGCAGACCAAATTCATCTTGGGATACTTTAATTCAAACGGATGCCGATGAAAACTGACAATCTTCTTCTTCTCCTCATAGTAATCTAGTATCACTTAAGCTTTTTGAGACCACACCAGAAGGCTGATCCATGTTACTCTTCTTCAGATCTGCTTATCTCTATTGTATGTGATCCATTCAGCTTTTAAGGCTGAACTTTCCTGCTGCATGGATGACCCCTGCCACTTGGTCCGAGAGTCCCAACTCTTCCTCATCTCCAGATCTAGTCAGGTTCTGGGCTTCATTACTGTACATAACAGGGGCTCCAAGTTATCCTTTGATCAGAAATCTTCCCACTGAGGCATGCCATTATTCTTACCTCTATATAATTTTATTATTTCACTCAAAAAGATCATAGCCACAGCCACAGTGTGGTGAGTACAGGCTTTCCAGAGCAAGCACATAAATACTGCTTGTCATTGGCAATTTCTAAATCTCTCAAAGTAAGCAAGATCATCATAGCCAATGAAATCCTGCCTATAGTATTATTGCTAATTTCTAAAATAAGCATTTTCCATGAACATACATGAAAGATATGGGTTCACATGCATGTATGTGCTACAGATACACTAACAGATCTGGTAAGAGACATGTCTCAAATTTCATTCTAAGTTTTTTGTGAAACTTGCCCCGTACACCGCAAATGTTTATTTGATGACTCTTATGCAGCACAACGAATCTGCCTTAAGATCTTCTAGGATAAGCATTTCTATATTTTCATTTTATGTATATATGTAAGATAATACTGTCGTTTTACTTCCCCTTTGTATTTTATGCTTATAACAAGACGGGTCAATGACCGTAAAATAAACTGATTTGATTTGATATGGCCATAATCTCTACAACCACCACGTAAGGTAGAATAGCTTTATCACCCCACATATTGCAGGTGTGACTGTGGGATGAGGGGGAAGTGCATAGGTGGTATTCCAAGGAGGGCTTCCTGCTTTCCAGCTCAGCCCCTGAGCCATCTGAGCCCACTTTCCAGCTCCCCTGATCAGGGAGATCTGGTCTACCCATGGCAGCGGTGGAGAGCCTCCAAGCCAATCATGCCCCACCCAAGGACATTTTCCTCAAACCACCCTAATATGCCCCCAGCTGACATCACTAGCAAGGGCGGGTGTTTGAAGGTATGCTCCAATCAGACGATCAACTAATGGGCCAATCAGAGCATGCCTTCAGTCCCATCCACCCTTCTCCATCAGACGGCAGAGGAGGCCTCTGAAGGTTCACTCCCATCCTCTATCAGTTGATCAGGCAGACTGGAGAGTGCCTTCAGTCCCTTCACGTGTTTGAAAGCCCCGCAGTTCATTTTGAAGTCCTGAAAATTGGGGTTTCAAAGGGAACCACTGCCTGACGTCACTATGATGTCAGGTGATTTGACAGGTGAGTGGCCCCACCCGTCAACTTTGGCCTGCCAGAGGTTGGGGAGATGAAGATCTGGCCCTCCAGACAGAAGAGGTTCCCCACCCCGACCAACATGGGAATGGTGGGTTGTCCTTGATCCTGAGGTCACGCTGGCAAGGTCTGCAATTCAGGGAAGAGATTTTTAAAGACAAAACCCCAAACCACAGATGGATGCAGCTGCAAATCTTCAGAGAAGCAAGTTCCTATTCCTTAGCTGCTAACAAGCAGTGTGTACAAGAGCCAACAGTATGTTTACTTCAGCCTAGCCAGCGCTGGCGGGTGGTGGTGAGGGAAACTGGCAGGCTGGCTTTTTCCGAACCAGCTGAAGTGTCAGCATCACTGGAGAGCAGCTCTAGGAAAACTATGCAGCCAGCCAGTCTCCTGCTCTGCGCTACATGCGTGCAAAAGACCAAATTACTCACCCCATGGAGATTCTGCAAGCCTGCTGCAGGGGACAGAGTGTTCACTGGCACACAGAATGTCTGTTTCCCCACTCTCTGGCTGAGGGGGGCAGCCTGCTGCAGAAGAAGCACTGCAGAGTGATTCCTTGCCACGTTGCCAGGAACCGGGCTATCTGCTGAAATGAAAAACCATCAAGACGAGAGAGGCAGGAAAGCCTTAGAAAGAGGCCGTGGGAGGAAAAAGTCACAGAAGGTGATGAGCATTCCAGGTAGACTGGAAGGGGCCAGTGCACCTAAGGAGAAGTTTCCCCTTCAGCTATCCATCTGATGCCAGTGAGGCCATTGTGGTCAAGGATATAAAGGAAGAAGGTGGCCCCAAAGCCACCTACTCTGGAGGTCTGAGCAAAGGGCCTTCCAG
Organism: Rhineura floridana; assembly: GCF_030035675.1. Taxonomy (NCBI): domain Eukaryota; kingdom Metazoa; phylum Chordata; class Lepidosauria; order Squamata; family Rhineuridae; genus Rhineura; species Rhineura floridana. Next base: position 323,464,779 of record NC_084480.1, on the reverse strand, counting down.
GGTTGCCAGATGCGTAACTATTTTGATTAGGATGACAAGGTGGACAGCTAGAGCCCCAAGACTCCAATTTAAATCCTGCCTTTCACATCAGATCAGGCAGACTGGAAAACCAAGTCAATGAATGAATTTGGGCTTATTTATACTCTTCCAGTTCCTCAGACTACTTGGCTCAACTAGCTGTGAGAGGACATCCAAGAGTGGTCTGCCCAGGCCACTGCCCCATTCTAGAGGAACTCGGTATATAGTGAAGTTCAAATCCTCTAAGATTTGGAGCTCAAAGGGCCAGTATCGTTCAGACTAAGCTTCCTTGCAGGGATGGTGGGAAGCTGCTCTGATCTCTTGGAGGGAAGAGGAACATGAAGCAACTATGACAGGTGGCATGCATTTATCCCTCTGTCAGCCCATCCGTACGCTAGATGGACTTACAGATGGCGCACATCTCCATCTGCCTGGGAAGCAGACATGGCAGCAAGAATATCCAGCACAACATTCCCTGGGGCTGGAAGTCATTCCTGCCTTCAAACGCCAACAGGGTGAAGGGGAGTCGCTGACACTGTGCCAGCAGATGGCCCTTCTGTCCTCTACCCTTTTGCATGAGGCCTCCTCCCATGGCCCTCCTCTGCTCCCTGCTCTGCCTACTTCTGCAGGGCATTTCTTGCCCTGCAAGGCACTTGGCAGGACTCGCAAATCAATCCCGCCCACTCAGCAGCCTTGGACTCCTTGCAGCCCTGTGGCACCTCTTGGGTATACTCCCCTGCGCCCTGCCCCGCAAATACTTCCAAGGATGATGCTGGGGGCTTTCCAAGCACAACCTTGTGATGGAGGAAGTCCAAAACTGGGGACTGCAGAAGTCCTCTGGGTCACACAGGCCTCTGACTCCGTGTGCCTCAGCGCTCTGCAATGGGCATGGCAGCGTTACAAGCCAGAGGAAATGAACAGAGGTGCTCTGGGCCTCTTTGTTTCCCCCACCCCACTCCAATGAGTTTTCCCCCTCCGGTGCCCTCCTATGCACCCCAGCCAAAGGACCCGCATGCGGAAGGGGGGGGTGGCACACACTGTAGCCAGCTGTGTGGGTGATGGGACTGGACTGCAGAGGGTGGAACTGGTACCTGCTGGCATTGGACAGAGGGTTCTGGTCTCATTTGCTCTCCGCTGAGAGGCTTCACCAGGTACCATGGCTCCTGGCAGCTGGGGGGAGCCGTTTAGTGGGAGGGGCTGTGGCACTCCCCGCACCTCAGAGTGAGGCTTCAGAGGGGGGCTGGGCTGGAGAGTCTCTCTCTGGAGCTGTGGCCGCCACCGCTGCTGCTGCTGCTGCTTCTGATGGTGGTTACTGGCCTTTCTCTCCAAGATCATCTGCAAGCAAGGAGGGCAAGAAGGTCTGGTCAGATTTCAAACTGCAAGAGGAGCGAAGATGAGGAGCTTTGTGGGGTGGGGAAAGAGACGTGTCTGCAATGGAGAGATTTAAGCAAAAGATGGACAACCATTTGTAAGGGATGCTATGATTACAGAACCTGCACTGTAGATCCTGCACCGAGCAGGGGGGGTTGACTACATGGCCTCCAAGGTCCCTGTGATTCTGGCGGAAGAGCCAAGTGGCAGGAAGAGCCATTTCAAGGGTTAAGCAGGGGCAAGGAAAGGATATCACAGTGCACTGCTGCAAGTCTCACCTCAGCCACAAAGGCCTCCAGAACTGACAGGAAGAAGACAGGTAGCCGAGTCAGACTAGTCCATCTAGCTCAGGGTTGCCTACGCTGACTGGCAGCAGTGGTGCTCCAGGGTCTGGGGGGGGGGGCTTTCCCAGCTGCCTGGAGATGCTGCCAGTGGGGATTCAACCTGCGACCTTCTGTCTGCAGCACAGGCGCCCCACAGCTGAGCTGCGTACAGCCCTCCAGGCAAGTCACACACTCACATTCACACTCTCTCACTCTCTCTCAAGGAAGGGGAAGACAACAGTTAAGACTAGGCGTGAGACAACATCACAGGCAGGGCCAAGAACGCCTTCTACAAACTCCACTTGAGAAGAAGGCTGCAGCCCTTTCTCACAGACCCAGCCGTGCTGGCCAAAGTAACATCTGGCAACGCAGACAGTTTTGAGGTTTCAGCTGGTGGAAAATGCCCACAGGTGTGGCCCTCAGAAGCACAATACACCAGTGCCTGGCCAGCTCCCTATTGCCTCTTGAGCTGCAGGGCTGACCCACACAGCCCCAAATGGCTTCTGCTCAGCATACCTCAGAGACCGTTTCTACTCCTACCAGGACTGAGGACCCAGATAGACCCACAAGGGATACCTAGACAGGCATTCCCAGAAGCTGCCCCATAACCCTTGGAATTATATTCTCCTGCAGACCCAGCAGAGGCTGTACATTTAGTGAAAGCAGTTCAAGAAGTTTGCAGAATCCCCAGCCACCAAAGGCAACACATTTATTATCCCCTCCAAGTCCCTTGATGGGGGGGGGCACCCTAAGTCCAGAAAGCCACAGTGGACACAGCCCAGGTAAAGGGCCTCCTTAGCCAATTCAGTCTTAGCGGAGAGGGAGGACTTACCTCGTAGAGCTTATTGCGATACTCGGCCACAGAGAGCTGCACATCATCATCCAGGGGAAGGATCACACTGTAGTCAAGAGCTGGCTCTTTTGCGGGGCAGTGGAATCTGCCAAGAGAACGTCTGGTGATGCAAGATCCCTCGGCACGAAGCCCCAAGAGGTATGTGCAGTGGCCAGGCACCATGAGCTTCCCAGTTGGGATAAGGGAGGCTCAAGCACTACGCCTCGCCCAGGAAAGTCTGCCTGGCCTCTCAAGAGATGGACAAACTCCGCCGTTGCCGCCGCCAGGTCCTCATCAAGTTGGAAGAGGAGGAGGAGGAGGAGATCGGCGGCAGATTTATGCTACAACCGCCGTGGAACTGGCTTTAATCCCAGTGGGCTTACTCTGTGCGGAGCAGCGTCGCCTCCCTTTAGCTGGAAGCTTTTTAAAAGAACTTTGCGGTGCTGCTATTCAATCCCGCCACTCTTTGGGAAGTCAGTTTAACGGAGGCGAAGGCTGATATCGGGGCATGTGCTGCTCACAGGGGGGTGGGGGGGAAGGGGTGGGGGGCCAATGTATATCGAGGCTGAGCGGCAGACGCTGGTGGGGAGCTAGGGGCAGGTCATGTCAGGTAAGAGGAACCAGAGAGAGATGCGTAATATCTGTCCCTCATTCCAGACCTGCCCGGAACCAACAGATGGCTGGGGGATGCTTGACTCCATACTCCGACCTTCGAGTGCTGCTGTGTAATGCCAGGTCTGTTGCCCAAAAAACATCCATCATTCATGATATATTAGATGAGGGCGCAGACCTGGCATGTATTACAGAAACCTGGCTGGATGCAGCTTCTGCTCCTACTCTGGCTGCCATGTGCCCAGCTGGGTTTTCGTATGCACAGCAGCCGAGGGTTGGGAGTCGGGGAGGGGGAGTGGCAGTTATTTATCGAAGGTCCTTGGTTCTCACCAGACCCCCACTCTATGAGACCAAGGTGGCAGATTGCATGTACTGGAGGTTGGGACCAAAGGGCAGTCTAGGGATTCTACTTGTGTACCGTCCACCCCGCTGCATGACGGAATCCCTGGCCGAGGTGCTGGGGGTGGTCTCGGATGTACGGGTGCAGTCCCCGAACCTTTTGGTATTGGGGGACTTCAACGTGCATTCGGAGGCCAGTCTCACTGGAACACCTCGGGACTTCTTGGAAACCATGGCTTCCTGGGAGCTGCACCTTATTACAATGGGTCCCACCCATGTAGCCGGGCATGCACTCGACCTTGTGTTTGTCTCGGGAGAGGAGGGGAGTGGTCTGAAAATTGGGGATACATCCATCACCCCCTTGTCATGGTCAGATCACTACCTGGTGAGGATGGACCTTTCACTGCCGCAAACCCTCTGTGGGGTTGGAGGACCCATTAAGATGGTCCGCCCCAGGCGGTTGATGGAACCTGATGGATTCCTGAATGCGCTTGGGGATACATTGGAGCAAGCACACGGCCACTCGGCTGAAGCCCTGGTGGGGGGCTGGAATGCCGCAATCACCGGGGCATTAAACTGAGTGGCTCCAAAACGCCCTCTCCCCCTGAATAGAACTCAGACGGCGCCGTGGTTTACCCCACGGTTACGTATTCTGAGGCGGGAGGTGAGACGGCTGGAGCGCCGGTGGCGGAAGTCTCGCTCTGAGGACGATCGAACACTGGTTAGAGCTGCTGCTGCAGCCTATCATGTGGCAATAAGGGCAACAAAAAAGGATTTTTATGCTGCCTCTATTGCATCTGCAGAGTGCTGTCCCAGGAGACTATTCCAAGTGGTCCGGAGCCTGGTCGGTCCAATTGCTCCGGAACCAATGGAACATGATAAGGTCTCCTGTGACGAGTTTGCTAAACACTTTGCGGATAAAATCGATCGTATTAAAAGCGAGATTCCGTACACTGTGGATACAGAGAGTGAGCCAGAGGTGAACAGTGTTGCTTCGGTGGCGTGGGATTGGTTCCAGCTTCTTCCTTCTGATGAAGTGGACAAGGTGCTTTCAACTCTAAGGCCGACCACCTGCTTACTTGATCCTTGCCCTTCGTGGCTCATTATGAGCTGCAAAGATAGACTGGGAGAGAGGATCAAGCTGATGATAAATGCATCGCTTGAAGAGGGAATAATGCCATCAGTGCTCAAGGAAGCGATAATAAAACCAATTTTAAAAAAGTCCTCCTTGAACCCTCAAGATCTGAACAACTTCAGCCCAGTCTCAAATGTGCCATTCTTAGGCAAGGCAGTTGAGCGGGTGGTGGCTAAACAGTTGCAAGCACACTTGGAAGAAGCAGATTATCTGGATCCATTTCAGTCGGGCTTCAGACCGGGACATGGGACTGAAACAGCCTTGGTAGATGATATGAGAAGGGTGTGGGATAGAGGCGAAGGCACCTTCCTTGTCCTCCTCGATCTCTGAGCGGCTTTTGATACCGTCAACCACACTATCCTCTTGGATTGCCTGCAGAGGTTAGGTATTGGGGGCACTGTATTGCAGTGGTTCCATTCCTTCCTCTCTGGGAGATACCAAAGAGTAGCGTTGGAGGAAGAGGTTTCAGATCCCTGGCCCCTCACTTGTGGGGTGCCACAGGGTTCCATCCTTTCTCCAATGCTCTTTAACATCTATATAAAGCTACTGGGAGCAATCATCAGGAGATTTGGGCTGCAATGTCATCAGTATGCGGATGACACGCAGCTCTATCTCTCATTTAAATCTTCACCAAGGTTGGCTGTGGAAACCCTGTCCAAGTGTCTGGAGTCGGTGAGTGGCTGGATGGGAAGGAATAAGTTGAAGCTGAATCCTGACAAAACCAAGGTGCTGTTTGTGGGAGACAAGGGAAGGCCGGGAGATATAGACCTGGTGCTTAACGGGGTATGATTGCCCTTGAAAGACCAGGTCCGTAGCCTGGGGGTCATTCTTGACTCCCAGCTGTCTATGGAGGCTCAAGTTTCAGCTGTGAGCCGAGCAGCTCTGTATCAACTCCATTTGATACGGAGGCTACGCCCCTACCTTCCCAATCATCTGCTCCCACCGGTGGTACATGCCCTGATCACCACTCGCCTAGACTACTGTAATGCGCTCTACGTGGGGTTACCCTTGAAAACGGTTCGGAAATTACAGCTGGTACAGAATGCAGCGGCGCATCTGATTGCAGGCAGCCGCTGTAGAGATCACATCACTCCTGTGCTGAAGGAGTTGCATTGGTTACCGGTTGTGTACCGAACCCAATTCAAGGTGTTGGTTTTAACCTTTAAAACCCTATATGGTTGTGGCCCAGCCTATCTGAAGGAGCGCCTCCAGCATCGACAGGGATGCCGCTCAACAAGATCAACCTCAGAGGGCCTTCTCTGGATCCCACCAGTCAAAATAGCTAGGCTGGTGAGGACTCGAGAGAGGGCCTTCTCAATAGTGGCCCCCACCCTCTGGAACTCTCTCCCAGGTGATATACGCCATGCCCTGTCTATAATGAGCTTCCGCAGGACCCTGAATACTTGGCTTTTTAGGCAGGCATTTGAGCTGGGCTAGTTTTTTACTGTTTTTAAATTTTAATTGTTTTATATACTGTTTTATCTTGTACGTCGCCCAGAGTGGCTGGACAACCAGCCAGATGGGCGACTAACAAATTTAATAATAAATAAATAAATAAATAAATAAATAAATAAATAAATAAAAATTTGCAGCACAGGCTGAGAGATGCATCCCGACACACTCAGAGCCAGCACCAGCTGTGCCTGGCAGGTGAGGAGAGAAGCATCTCCGGCCTGAAGGCTCTCACCTTCGCACGTAGGGATGCTCCAGTGCCTCTTCTGCTGTCAGCCGCTTCTCAGGGTTAAACACCAAGAGCTGTTTCAAAAGGTCCAAGGCCTGTGGTGGGGTGGAGGTGGGCAAAAGGTCCTCAAAAGTCACCTGGGGCCTGCAGTCGGAGAAAAGACATGCTGCAGTTTCAGTCAGCATGCTACCTACAGACAGCCCTACCCAACACCCAGAAGTGGTATCTTTGAAGGGACTGTGGCCAGCTGGTTGCTTCAGCCCACCAGAACAAGAGGCCTGGACACTTACTGGCAGCTCATGCGGTTGATGATGGAGGCTCTGTAATCCGAGTGGAAGGCTGCCAGATCTGCAACAGGAAGAGAGATTGTCAATGCCATCAGTTGCCATCTCTGAGAGAGAGAGAGAATGACTATCCACAAAGACTAACTTGCTCTCCCTGGAACTGAAGAACCCAAAATGCTTGCAGAAAATGCTGGCACTAAGTAGTAAAAATCTAACGGTCAACTGAGTCCCCTTTCTGCATAAACAGCCACCTGCATTTCCATATTTTACAGGTGAAGTAGGACACTGACCCCATGGGCTGTGTGTTAAAATTCCCTCAGTGCAATGTTATCATTGCACTGACATTCACGAGTCACCTACTGCTGTCCAGTTAAGTGGCCCATTTTGACCTTCATTTCCAGGTCAAGGTTTACCAGGACAGGCTTGGAAAAGTGATGATACCACTTATTTATTTGAAACATCTGCATGCTGCCTTTGATCAGAGATCCCAAGGTGTTGCACAAAAATCAAATCAGGTAGAACAATAAATATATTCAAAACCACGAAGGGATAAAATAACTATTAAAAGGGAGAGCAAGTTAAAATGACAATGTCAAAAAGCAAAGTGTGTGTCTGTTCGCACATTTCAACCTCCCAGGACTGTCTGCAACTGACCTTAAGACAGCCATAAATGGCACAAAGGAACTTCAAAGGGAGACTCCAATGTGAAACTGCTGAATTGTAATTTATCAAGACATTCAGTGCTATCATCTGGTGGCCTCAATTGGGACAAAATGAATTTTTATCACACTACATGTATTATTTGGCTCACCAATGCCAGACTGTCTGTTACCAACAACTGTTTCTGTGATTGGCCACTGTTAATAATGTAATTATCATAATCATCTGTACTTTTCTGCATTTCAGTTCCTCTGACCTCACTCTGTATGCATGGTGTTTGTGTGAGTAGATAACTAGATCTATACACTCATACCTGCAACTCACTCAAACACTTTGAACATCTGACGAGGCGCACTGCAGTCTACAGCCAATTATGCCTAAATAAAACACGTTAGTCTTTAAGGGGTGGAAATGGTGGAGCCTCGGAAGCTTTCTCAGGTGAGGGAAGGCCTACTGCTTGTGCGCTGAGCACTTGGCTATGCATGCAGAAGGGCCCAGGTTTAGTCCTCATCACCTCAGCCATCACAGGACTAGGAAGACTCTTTGCGGTCTGTGCCCTGAAGAGCCACTGGCAGACAGAGGAGACAACACAGGCTTTGACTTGCTATAAAGCAGCTTCATCTGTTCAGCCAGTTGTGATTCCAGTAACTTTGAAAAAAAGCAAACTTCACAGTTGATGGAACTCTGTTCCTTATTCCAGCTTCCCTCCCAACAGTTCATCCAGTCGAGACATTGTGGATTCCCCGTCCTGTTCGAGGCACCAGCCTGGCTCTTAGGAACATAAGAAGAGCCCAGGAGCTGGATGAGGCCAAAGGGGGCCCAGCACCTCAGCATGCTATTCCCACAGAGGGCAGCCACATGCCTTCATGAGCAGCCGGCAAGAAGGAAGTCGCGCAACAGCACTTGCCATGCATTGCTTCCCAGCAACTGCCATCCAGAGGCACTGCCTCCAACTGTGGAGACAGAACAGAGGCATCATGGCTAGCCTCAGTCTCCCCTGCATGAATTTCCCTAATCCTCTTTCAAAGCCATCCAGGTTGGGGCCATCACTGCCTCTGGTGGGAGTGAAGAAGTCCTTTCTTTTGTCTGTCCTGAATCTTCCAACATGCAACTTCAATGGATATCCACGAGTTCCAGAGTTATGTGAGAGGGAGAAAACCTTTTCTCTGTCCACTTTCTCCATGCCATGCATAACTTCTTTATGCACGGCTATTGGGTGCCCTTGTAAGTGTCCTCCTAAGAGAACTGTGACCATGAAGGAGGCCTTGTTTTCCACGGGGCTGGTTCAAAAGCAAAGGGTTCAGGAAAAGAGAGCTGGGGGCAGCCCTCTGCCACTCTCTCCCGTGCTCACAGAACCCTGCAAGGCTCCGCCTCCCAGCTCCCCTCCCCCTCGTTGTAGCCCCTCTGCAAAGCCTTCTCACCTTCTAGAGACGGTGCAGGAATGACACGCAGGATCTGCTCTAGTTGGTTGACGGTGGACGTGCCTGGGAATAATGGTTTCCCTAGAAGCATCTCCCCCAAGATGCACCCAACGCTCCACATGTCCACGCCCTTTGTGTAGCTGGGAGGGAGGGAGAGAGGGAGGGAGGACATTACACACTGTGGAGCTGCTGGCATCTCTCGTGAAGAAACCCAGACTTTGAGTCCAGACGACTGCATTTAATTCTCCTTTGTTCTTCTTGCCTTTTTGTTCCGCTATAGGAAACCCTTTCGCATCACTTTCCCCCAAATTCACCCCATATCCCAGCTATGATGCATCTCTTCGGTTTTAAAAAGATGCCATAAAATACCATTTAAAAAAAAGAACAGTGGGGTTTGTAGCATGGCAATCAAGCGTGCTCATTTCAGGCTCCTGACAAATAAGAGATGCTGTGGACCTGGATCCAAATCTCTTGCTCACCCCCAGGGCCGCCACCCTCCCCTCGCCAGGCACACTGTCCGGGCTGTGGGCTTGGAATGGGAGCGGTTGTGACACCCCAGTGAGGAATGTGAGTGTTTGTTTTTGCAGACCATCCTTCATCAGTGTGAAGCACAAAATACCATAAAGCATATAAAATCAAAAGCAATAAAAGAGTTCAACAATTAAAACAGCTCAGCAGCACTTTATATAAAACATTCAGCCTCCAGCCCTCACCCCAACGCCTGTGCAGAGAGACATCTATGTTCAATTGCCATCTGAGAGCCATCTATGGGGGGGGGGATTGTCGTTATTTCCACGGGGGAAGGGAGTTCCTCTGGCCAGGGCTCTGCCATGGAGAAAGATTTCTACGTCAGACCATGCCCACTGATGGGGCTGAGAACAGCCTCCAACCCACCCCTGGACTGCAAGGCCTGACTAGGCAAACATGGGAGGAGCAGGAGAAGGAGGAAGAGACCTTTTAAATATTTGAGTCCCTAAATCATTTAAGGATTTATACACTGTTACCACCTTGAATTGGGCCCAATAGCAAATAGGCGGCCACTGTAGGTCCCAAAGGACAGCTGCAATGCTTTTGCCTTGCTATAGCCAGTCAGTAACCTAGATGGCAGCACTCTGCACTAGCTGCAGCTTCCAGGCTGTCTTCAAGCATGGGGCACACTACATACAGTACATTAAATAGTCTGTTTTAGAGTTCAGCAGAGCTATGGGCTACAGTGACTAAGGTATTCTGATCCAGGAAGGGACAAAGGTATCAAAACCGGCCACCTGGGCTTCAAACAATAAGACTGAATCAAGGAGTGCCCCCAAATTACACACCTGCTCCTTTGGGGGGAGTGCAACTCCATCAACAGGCTTATTCTCCAACTTCCTGCCATGGAACCGCCCACCAACACTGCCTTGTCTTGCTGGGATTCAGCTTCTGTTTATCTGTCCCTTATTCAACCAGCCATTATTGCCTCCAGCACCTACACAGCTGGACAGATAGGAAAGGCTGAGAAGAGCAGCCAGTGAGTCAAGCTCCTCAGCCTCTCCACTTCCAAGACTCATGGAGTTGACTTCCTTACCTGTGAGAGGAAAGCAGGATCTCAGGAGCCCGATACCAGCGAGTAGCAACGTACTCTGTAAGGGGAGGGTTGCCTTGGTCCTTGTGGATCTGGCAGAGGGAACGGGCCAGTCCAAAGTCACACAGCTTGACAAAGCAGTCTGCGTCCAGCAGGATGTTGGAAGGCTGCATGTGGAGAAGATATTGAGAGAGAGAGAGAGAGAGAGAGAGAGAGAGAGAGAGAGAGAGCAGGCACCATCGTCATGCCCGTGTGATGTAGTGGCAAGACTGCTGGACTACAACCAGGGAGACCCAAGCTCAAATAACCCACTCAGTCATGAAGCGCACTGGGTGACTTAGGGCCAATCTTTCTCTCTTAGACCAAACTACTCTCAGGGGTGTCGTAAAGATAAGCAGAGAGAGGAAGAACCAAGCGTGCAATTTCTTTCTTTCTTTCTTATTTAATTTGTATCCTGCCCTTCCTCCCAGCAGGAGCCCAGGGCGGCAAACAAAGCACTACAAACACTTTAAAACATCATAAAAACAGATCTTATAATACATTAAGACAAAACAGCGTTAAAAACATTTTAAAAAACTTGTAAAAAGTGTTAAAAACATTATTAAAAAACATATTAAGCAATTCTAACACAGATGCAGACTGGGATAAGGTCTCAACCTAAAAGCCTTGTTGAAAGAGGAAAGTCTTCAAAAGGCGCCGAAAAGACAGCAGAGATGGCACCTGCCTAATATTCAAAGGGAGGGAATTTCACAGGGTAGGTGCTGCCACACTAAAGGTCAATAGAGTTCAACAGAAAGCAGAGTAAAAATGTAATAAAAGATAAAACAAATGACTGAGGTACCTGAAATGAGGGAGGCCTAACCCCACCCCCCACCTCCTTTCATTCAGCATATGGCTGGAGACAAAGTGCCATGTACCTTCTGGTCCCTATGAATGACGTTTCCCGAGTGGATGAATTTGGTGGCTTTTAACAGCTGATACAGGATGTAACACTTATGAATATCTTTCAGTAAATTCCCCTTCTTGATCACAGCATGCAAGTCGGTCTCTGAAACGGGGGACAGCAGAGACACAGTGGGTACCTGGCACCACGTTGACCACAAGCCCTGGCCCTTCTGCTAGGCCGTGTCTAACCCCTGGCCTATAAGTGTTATCCCAAATGTTTCAGCCAAGTGGCTTGCAAAAGCTTTGGAACATAACATGGGGCTCCCACGGATAACTTGAAAGCAAAGGCACCTGCTGGCAGGCAGCCACTTCACTGGTAGGGCTCTGCCACCCTTTGTAAACCTTACACTGAAGACATCTATTGTTATTGCTTCCAATAATATCAAGACATTCAGGAACAAATACTAGCTAACAGCAAAAGAACAAGTATAACACTGATTATAAAAACACAGCTACCCATAATTAAAATATATAGCAAACAACTGCCATCAAAACATTAAAACATCCATAATTCAAATGTATAATAGAAATGGGTAACAGTCGGAACAGCAATACAAAGCCAGTAGGTTTGGGTCAGGAGATTGGGGGAACGTTTGTCAAGAGCTGACAGGATGCCAGTACCGATGAGGCCTCTCATAGTTCAGCAGGGAGGGCATTCCACAGCACTGGTGCCACCAGTGAAAAAGCCCACCTTCGTGTTTCCACAAGCCAATCATCATCAGGCTGCGGCGGAACTAACCGGGTTCCGTCTGCTGACCTTAATGTCCTTCTTACTGGGCAGTGGAGAAGACGGTCTTTCAGGTAACCCGGTCCAGAGTTGTTTAGGGCTTTGTATGTAAGTAACAGGAATTTAAAACTGGTTTGGTGGCCAACAGGCAGTCAGCGCAGATCCCTTAGCACTGGTGTGATTTGTGCACCACTCACCACCCAGGCTGTGGCATTCTGCACCAGCTGCAGCCTCCAACCAGCCGTAACCGAAGCCCCACATAGAGTGCATTATAGTAGTCCAAAAGTGAGGTTTATTTACTTATTTATTCTTATTTATTTAGACAATTTATATACTGCTTATATTTAAATAATAAAACTCTAAGTGGCGTACAACGTAAGTTAAAATATCTTAAAACAGCAAATACAAAAAAGCCCACAATTGATAAAATACAATTAATAACTGAACAAACATCCACTTTACTATCAACACCGCATGTCTCACAGTGGCCAAATTATCCCTTGTCCAGGAAAGGGTGCAGTTGATGCACTAACCAAAACTGGTGGTAGGTGCTCTTCGCCACAGAGGCCACCCAGGCTTCCACAGGCTATGATGGTTCCAAGAGCACTCCTAAACTGTGTGCCTCTTCCTTCAGAGGGAATGCAACCTCATCTAGAATGTGCAAACTCCCCAATTCTAAAACCCAGAAACCACTTATCCATAATCCCTCTGTCCTAGCAAGATTCAGCTTCAGTCTACTGGCCCTCATCCACCCCACCACTGCATCAAGGCACTAGTTCATATGCGGGAGTTGCCCTCATGGCTCAGGAGAGAGCAAGCAGAGACAAAGGTGTCTCCTCTCTCTCAGACAGTTGGAGAAGAGAAGAAAGGCAGATAAGCTTCCCTAAAACATATCAGTCTAGTGACGGAAGGAAGTCAGGCAGAGCATCACAGGCAAAGGTAGTCAAGCCTAGCCATCTGGAGGACCCTAACTCTATCTCCCTTCTGCAACATAAACAAAAGAACAGGAGTTGCTCTTGCCCCACTTCCAACAGGTCAACTCCCTCATCTATGATTACATCATAGATAAGGATGGTCTTATTATGCACTGGCCTGGCACTAAGTGACAGCACCACCAGACAAGGAGTCTCAGTAGCTAAGTGACCAGGTCTCTAGAAGGTAGAGTCAGTAGGGGGAACGGCCTGAAGCCATTGTCCCCTTGTATTTTTCTGATCCTTATCACTGACCGTGCTATACCTCCCTCTCCCAGAGACAACTTGTAATGGGATGTCGCTTGCTTATAAGCTCACTCACCACAATTAACTACTTTCTTGTTACCTGCGTATGTAGCCAGGAACTACTAATCTAAACTTTCACCAAAGTGGCTGCTCCCCTCGGCACTCCCCACCCCCACTGAGAGGCCAAGTTGGACACTGCCCCCCCCCGCTGCTCCCACCTCCCACTCAGGAGACATTGATTCACTCCAGAAGGAGGCATTCCCGCCCTTGTTACTCCCCAAATGAGCAACTCTTAAGGGTAATTCCCTTTGTTGTCTCCCCCTTGGATGTCACCCCTGCGAGGGTAACCAACCTGGACCTGGTGGCATGTCTTTTATAAGGCTGTGGGCCAATCAACCTGATAAGGGCTAGCTGTTTTCAGCCTTCTCCACTTCCCTCACTTATTAACATTTAGCCTGCATTGAAAACATTCTGGTAAATATACAATTTTACTCTAGCTTCCTTGCTCCCCTTCTTCAAAGTCACCTCCATAACAAGGCATAAGTTATACTCAGGAAAGGCTTACCCATGGACTCAAAAACCAGGTAGATGTCCTTGTCATTCTGAGCCCGGATGACATTCAAGAGCCTGATGATGTTTGGATGCTCTCCAAATTCCTACAGGAAATACAACTGTTCTTGAGAACCTTTCACCAGAGCCTGCTGATGTAGACCCACATACTCTGAGCAGCAATGAGACTGTGGATGGAACTACAGTGTGTGTGCGTGCGGGGGGGGATTAGGGGCAGAGAGAGCAGCCTGTTTATTCAATGGGATTTAGATGAGAAGATGCCCACCCCCCAAAGTCTTTGCTACTCATCTGCAGTGAGTGGATTTCCCAATCCTGACTTTGGTATAATATTCTACCAAAGCAAATGCTCTTGAGAATCATTATGCAGCCTTCCCCAATCTGATGCCCTCCAGGTGATGTTGGACTCCTACATCAGCCCCAGGAAGCATGGCCAATGATCAGGGACAACGGGAGCTGCCGTCCAACAACTTCTGGAGGCACCAGGTTGGGATGCGCTGTAGACAGAATGTCCTTCAAACACGCTACAGAGCTTCCTTTATATATTGCCTTGTTTAGGAATTATTCAGTAATCAGGCATCTCTCTTGCAGCTTTTTTCAGCAGCTACTGCAAGGACTGCAACCAAATAAGAGTCAATACACAGTCTGAGCCCAGCCACGTTGCTGCCTACCACGAAACTCTATTGCTGTCCCAGGTGCTCCAGGGAACTATGCTCTGGCCCCATTTATTGACCGGTGTGTGAGTGAGAGTGAGAGAGAGAGAGATGGGGGGGGGGAGAGAAACAAATCAATAGCAAAGAGGGGGGATGTGGCATACATTGATGTCACTCCACCTTCCCCACAAGCTACAAGACAACGCAGCTGCTTTGCATTCACAAGAGTTCGGCCCCCAGCATCTCCGGACCTGCACCTGGGATCTTGGCAAGCCGCCAGCACTGCGACAGGTGGACCCACGGTCTGCTTCGGCAGAAAACAGCTTCATATGCTCAACAGTAAAAAAGCAGCCACAGAAGCTGAAGCAGCTGAATCCAGCCCATTCTCTCCCATCTCTCAGGACACGAAGCCAAAGTAGTTTGTGCCCTGCCACAGACACCCACAGCCTCCCCCAGTGACAAGCAGGCAAAAGGGAGTTCTGGTGGCAGTGGAATCACTATGCAAAAGGCAAGAGACAATCATCACTTACCTGCAGGAACATAATCTCCCGGAATGTTCTCTGAAAATAAACACATACAACTGGTGATTAAGAAAATGGGCGGAGGACAAAGTAACCATTCAGTGTCACAATAAAGGCCTTGCAACAGGTACAAGAATGCACCAAGATGCCCCAGATATATGCACCCTACATGGACCTTACATTAGGACCATACAGCGCAAGGAACCAAGCAGGGAACCACAGAGTTGCAAGGGACCTCAAAGGCTATCTAGCTCAACCCACTGCTGATGCAAGAAATCCACTATTTCAGCATCCCTGATTATTTGTTGTCTAGCCTCCACTGAAAAACCTCCAGTGAAAGAGTGTCCACCACCATTCATGGGGCCCTGTTCCACTGCCAAGCACCTCATACCATCAGAAAGCCCTTCTTAATCTTTTGGTCTAAATCCCTTTTCTTGCCATTTAAACCCATTAGCTCTGCCCCTACTCTCTAGAGGAACAGAAAACCAATTTGCTCCATCATCTACATGGCACCCTTCAAATACTTGAAGATGACCAACATATCATCTCTTGTCCAGGCTGAACATACCCAACTCCTCTTACCTTCCTGTACAGAACTTGCTCTCAGGCCCCTTGTCACTATCTTTGCCGTCCTCCTCTATGTACTTTCCTATCTGTACATATCCTTCTCTAACTGTGGTGCCCAAAACTGGACACAGGACTCCTCCTGGTGAGGCCTGACCAAAGCAGAATAGAGCAGAGTGTCTCACTGCATCTAGAGACTCTGCTTCTGCGGACGCAACCAAGACTTGCTTCAGCCTTTCTAGTCACCACATCTCACTGCTGACTCACATTTAGCTTGTGATCTAGGAAAAGACGCAGATCCTTTTCACAAGGCAGGCATCATCCATCTGATTCTTCCAACCTAAGATTCAGTTTGGTAGTTTGGACCCAATCTCCTGGGGCCTACTTAAGAGGCGCAGCAGTCACCAACGGCAGTTCAGAGGTAGAGCCAGTCACAAAATGGCAACAGGAGGCAGCATTTGGCATACTAAGCTGGCAATTATGTTGGGAATGCTTTGGCTGACCCCCACTTTGGTTCATTCTGAGCTGAAGGGGTAAAAGCCCTAGGGTACTCTGGACTACATTTCCCACCCCACAGCCCATTTTCTGACTCTTTGTGCCTTCCTGAGTATTGTGAAATGAGCACGAAGGAAGGACCATATTTTGGCACTTTTGGAGGAATGTACAGGCCCGAATTAAATGTTATGTCACGCCTTGGCCGATTTCCCTCATGCCCAGCAGAACCACCTCACTGATCAAAGACAGCACTAGAAAACCGAACTGTTTTTTCCTCAGAGTGTCAACAAGAAATACATGCACAGCATGAGATCACTTCATACCCAGACCCTTCCCTTTTCATATTGCTGTGTAAGGGGGAAAATGGTATTGAAGAGCAGGGTTTGAGACCCAAGGTGGCAATCTAGCTCCAGCATGTATAACTACCCTCTCAAGAAACACAGCGAAAGACTTCGGGCCATAGGTGGGAAAGGGAGTCGGTGTCTTGGTGCAAACCTTGCCGTAAAGAGATACCGCCCTGCGTTTTGGCCAGAGCTCCTTCACATCACTGCAGCTGCACTCCACTGCCTACACCCTGGGCCTAGGAGAGGTAATCTCTGCTACCTCTTATTTCTTATAGCAGTAGGAACATTTTATCTCTTTAGTTTAGCATTATGAATGGGTAGGGATATTAATAAGCAATGCTGTCACACACTCAGTAATTGTGTATCGCTATTCTTCTCTTTACTTTCAATAAAAGCAAGCTTTGCTTTAGCCTGGTTTGGACCTGCATTTCTTGGGTTATACACACCATTTCAGGGCAATGCATCAGGTTTATCTCTAGCAAAAGATCCCTCTCCTCCCAAGGAGGCATGTTTAACGGGATACGTGGGGGGCAGGTTAACACACTCAGGTTCCTGTGTGCTTTACAATTACTTAGCAGCATAGTGGCAAATTTAGAAGTGCTGGGTCCCTTCATGATAGCCACACCACATCCCCTCACAGCCATGGCCCCTTCTAAGATTATACAATAAAATGAGCATTCAGTCTCTTACTTTGTTTGGAGTACATTCCCTTAGTGATGCATTGCATGTACACTGGCAAATGTACTAAGATACTGTAAGGTAAGGAACTTCCTTTGCTAAGTTATCCTTGGTTGTCATACTAAGACTCAGAGTAACTGCATTTGGGCAGAACTTAGGCATTTTAAGAGGAAATTCAAGCGTGGAAATGCCTGAACCTAACCTCTGGTGTTGGCTGCACTGTACACACATAGGCATATTAATTTGCATTTCACCTGACCATGCACAACACATATATAATAGAATATCATTAAAAGCTGACACACCCTTTCTCCCCACCCCGAATGTATTTTTCCTTTCTTTCCCTCCTCCTCCCCTACTACTCCTGGCTTTGGGCTGGAACAAAACCACACATCTTCACACCACCACCTTATTTTGTTTCTGGATTGAGAATAAGATTCCTGTTAACAAACAAACTGGAGGCCATGCAGCAGACAGACAGAGAGCCTTCACCCCAAGTTCTCCCTTCTGTTCCCCCCTCCTTTCCTCACTTTTTCTTGCTTGCTTGCTCTCCGTTATCACAAACATTCTCCTTAGTCCTTCCTGCGCATACCTTCTCCCTGCACATACCTTCTCTCACAACAACAGAGCCAATCAGCAGGAGGCAAGTCAACCACTGAGAAGACTCTTCTCAGTAGCTAACACACTCCCCCTTTCACTCTGATTGGCTCCAATCAGCAGGAAAGGACACTGGAGACACAAGAACCCTGCTGCCAAAAAAGTAAGGGGTCGAAGACACACACACCCCAGGACCGGGGATGACTACACTCCTGCTGACATTATCTATTAATATCTAATCCCACTTTGGAAGCAGCTAAATTCTTTGCCGCAGTGATTTCCTTGTGATAGGGTGTTTCATGACTCAACTTTTCTCAAGCCAAGAATTTGCCAATTCAAATGTTGTAAGCAGAGAAGGCTTTCCATTTCATATTTTCCCTCCCACCCCCTCATAATCCCAAATAATTTTACTCATCTCCGGTCATTTCTTCTTATTTCAAATTGCAATGGCCAAATTACTGGCTGGGATTCCATTTGTATCTCATATAACCCTTGTTTTAAAGCAACTGCATGTTTGTTTCCAGGTCCAATTCAACACTTAAAGCTTTAAATGACTTGGGTCCCAAATATTTGAAATACCACCTCCTTTCCTACAGACCCTCTCAGGTGTTGGGATATGAAGACGGGGCCCCCTTGGGAGTTCCACTGCCCTCAGCTTGGGTGGTGGTGGTGGCGGCCCAGGAGAGGCCATTTTCTGTTGCAGCCCCTAAGTAATGGAACTCCCTCCCCACAGAGGTATGTCTAGCAACTTCAGTGTACAGTTTTTGGTGAATGCTGAAGACACACCTCTATACCCGGACAACTGAGGTGTATATTCAATAATACGCAAAAAACCTTGCGGTTTAAGAATGTACCTATAGCCCACAGATATTTCTACCAAACTTTAAAAAGCAGAGAAATTGGGCAGCTATAGTGAATGCACCAGGGGAGCAGGAGACCTGAACTCCTCTCTGAGATATTGTACTGCCCTACAAATTTGTCAAAATGCAAACACAATTTGGGTTGGTCTTTCACAGTCCAATCCACTTGCTGTGTAGCTTGGAAGAATTTGGTAACATGTGCCTCTGAGCATATGGTGAGTGGTGGCAACACCTGCCATCTCCAAAGATGGAGAATTATATTTTTGTATGTTTGTTGGTGTTCTTCTTACTTTGCGTCTTTCCTGTGTTACTAATGTTTCTACAGAGAATCTAAACCATAAAATTTCCCCCCTCCTTATTCATCCTAGAAATCTGTGTCAAATGTATTTTTATTAATTTCAAAGCCTTTTTATTGGTCACTGTCATGTGATGGTGAAGACAGCCTTTTGTGTTTTATATTGGAAGTTATGTTCTATTTCTATTTTGGGTGCATTAACAGTTGAATCTGAAACTGCAGTTTGATGTAAAATCAGACTGATCACAACATGTTGCTACTTCAGCAATGACTCTAGCTGTTGGAAAAAAGAGGGTGCATGTTTTCAGCCTGCTATGTTTAAACCACTTTATTTAAGACAAGGTGTTCACGATCAATTAAAAACATAGAGCACATCTAGAATTTTGCTAGAATATATTTCACCTTCCACTGTCTTATCTTGTGCAAATTGAGATACTTCTGAGGTCTACTGGAGACTATTTTGCAGAAGTCAGTGCCATTATTCCACAATTATGTTTGGAGTTTTTTTAGTATAAATTTTGCAAAGTGTTGCTGTACTTCACATATTCATAGAAACAAAAGCAAAAGCAAATGATTTCCTATAGGAAACTTCACTAAAATTCCAAAGTAAATCAGACATATTTAAAGTGACCATCTCAACTATATCAACTGTCTTAATAATGTTGCTTCCTCCCGGCTAAAACAAGATCAGCACAGGACATATCTTCTTTCTATTATTTGGGCTGATTACAGGTGTTGCCACCACTCACCATATGCTCAGAGGCACGTTACCAAATTCTTCCAAGCTACACAGCAAGTGGATTGGACTGTGAAAGACCAACCCAAATTGTGTTTGCATTTTGACAAATTTGTAGGGCAGTCCAATATCTCAGAGAGGAGTTCAGGTCTCCTGCTCCCCTGGTGCATTCACTATAGCTCCCCAATTTCCCTGCTTTTTACAGTTTTGTAGAAATATCTGTGGGCTATAGGTACATTCTTAAACCACAAGGTTTTTTGCCTATTAGTGAATTTCCTTGCTTTTTAATCTGGAAGGTAAGAAATGGGATCCTGCGCAAGTTTGCTGAGAATGGATTGATCATTTGCATGCTTACTGAGTTAAGTGGGATTTACAAACAAACGCACATGGCAATCATGCTTAGAATAGGTGAAACTGACCACAGGGGATGGGGAAGGGAGGAGGGGGAGGGGTGGAAAGGCAGAGGGGAGGACTGGGATGGGAGCAGGCGGGAGGGGGAGGGGAGAAGAAGGACAGATGCGGTCATTTGCATGTTTATTGAGTTCAGTGGGATTTACTCCCGTGCAATCATGCTTAGGATAGGTAAAACTGACCAGGGGGAGTGGGACAGAGGCCTGGAGTGGGCAGGGGAGGCGGAAGAAGGAAGAGGGGAGGGGAGGAGGCAGGGAGAGGAGAGGGGAAGGAGGGAAAAGGCAGGTCTGATCATTTGTATGATTATTGAGTTGAATTGGATTTCCTCCTATGCAATCATGATTAGGATAGGTAAAACTGACCAGGCTGGGCCTGGCAAACAAGACATCTTCTGTATCTTTAAAAGTGGTGCAGAGGGAAGGGAGAATTCTACCTTGTGGTTTTTCCCATTACAATGTTGCAAGAACACCTGCACTTGGCTGACTTTCTCTTCTCCTAAAGATACAGGATCAGTCTCAGGACCTGAACCTGGCAACCCTACCTCCCACCCAAATTTAAAACAAAGCTGTCCCTGGCCACATCCACACCAGGCCTCTATTACTCTTTGGACAATCATTATTTATTTATCTATTTATTTAGTGTATTTATATACCGCCCCATAGCCGAAGCTCTCTGGGCGGTTTACAATAACTAAAAACATTAAAAATATACAAATTTAAAAACACATCCTTTAAAAATAATTTAAAATAATTTATCATGGCTTCTCTCAAAGCCATGGCTCAAAGCCAATCATGGCTTCTCTCAAAGAATCCTGGGCAGTGTAGTTAGTGAAGGGTGCTGAGAGTTGCTAGGAGACGCTCTGTTCCTCTCACAGACCTTCAATCAGAGTGTCTGACTGTTAACCATTCTCTCAGGGGAATAGGAGTCTCCTCTCAGCACCCTGAGTTCAGAACTATAAGTTTTGTAAGGTTTTGTTTTGAAATGAGCTTATGGAAAGCTTATGGAAACCATCAGAATGGAATGTGGGGGTATTTTCCATTTAACATTGCGGAATGTGAAAAATCCATGCTGGCTATAGTATACAGCCACTCTCGTGGCTGTATAATTTTTAGGACCCACCCTACTTTTTGGTGATGTTGCAATTTTAAGTTGGTTTTAATGATGTATTTTGGATACATGTGAGAAGCATGAATCAGGGAAAGTTAGAAATTGTCAAGCAAGAAATGGAGCGTATCAACATTATAATACTTGGTGTGAGTGAATTAAAATGGACAGGAATGGGACATATTCAATCAGGCAACTACAAAATATTTTATGCAGGAAATGAGAAATTAAGAAGAAACGGGGTTGCTTTAATAGTGAGAAGTGATGCAGCAAAAACAATTAAGAGCTATAATGCAAGGTCTGACCAAGTTATACCAATGAGATTGAACGGGAAACCTATTAACATAACCATCATCCAAGTCTACACGCCAACGGCAAATGCAGAAGAAGAGGAGTTGGAGAGACTGTATGCAGAAATACAGGAAGAAATTGATCACACCAAAATAAGATGTGTTGATAATCATTGGGGGGACTGTAATGCAAAAGCAGGGAACAGAGAAGAACTAGGAATTGTGGGGAAATGGGGCTTAGGAGATAGAAATGAAGCAGGAGAAAGACTTACTGAATTCTGTGAAGCCAGTAATTTGTTTCTTACAACTGAAAAGACACTGTACACGTGGATATCACCAGATGGTCAACATAGGAATTAAATTGATTATATAATTGGAAGCAGAAGATGGAGAAAAACAAGACCAAGAGCAGACTGCTGTACAGATCATGAACTGGTCATAACAAAAATCAGAGTAAAGCTAAAGAAGAAGCAATCATAATGCCAAAATACAATTTAAATAACATCCCAGAAGAATATAAAGATCAAATAAGGAACAGATTTGAGGCTATTGACAGAGAACCAGAAGAACTATGGAGTGAAGTCAGAGACGTTATCAGGAAAGAATTTAAACCAAGGGTAGGGATGCTGAATAATCAACAGGGGAACACACTGACTGACCGAGATGAAATAAAAGGAAGATGGAAGCAATACACTGAAGAACTCTATAAAAGAGATGCAAGGAACCAGAAATTTTAGAAATGTGAGGTGAAAGCTGCTCTTAAAATACTTGGAAGAAACAAAGCACCAGGAACAAATGGCATACTAACGGAGTTGCTACAAGCTACTGAGACTGAATCTGCCCAAAAATTGACAAAAATCTGTCAAGAAATATGGAAAACTAAACAATGGCCCACAGACTGGAAATGTTCAATATACATCCCAATTCTAAAGAAAGGGGATCCCAGGGAATGCATTAACTATCAAACTATTGCCTTAATATCCCATGTAAGTAAAGTAATGCTCAAGATTCTACAACAAAGGCTCTTACCATATATGGAGCAAGAAATGCCAGACGTCCAAGCTGGATTTAGAAAGGGAAGAGGTACCAGAGATCATATCGCAAACATACGTTGGATAATGGAACGGAGCAAGGAATTCCAGAAGAAAATCTCCTTGTGCTTTATAGATTGCAGCAAAGCCTTTGTTTGTGTAGATAATAAAAAAACTATGGAATGCTTTAAAGAAATGGGGGTGCCACAGCATCTGATTGTCCTGATGTGCAACCTATACTCTGGACAAGAGGCTACTGTAAGGACAGAATATGGAGACACCGATTGGTTCCCAATCAGAAAGGGTGTGAGACTGGGGCGTATTTTATCACCCTACTTGTTTAATCTATACACTGAACATATCATACGGAAAGCGGGATTTGACCAAGATGAAGGTGTGAAAATTGGAGGGAGAAATATCAATAATTTAAGATAAGCAGACGATACTATACTACTAGCAGAAAACAGTAATGATTTGAAAAGAATGCTGATGAAAGTTAAAGAGGAAAGCACAAAAGCAGGACTACAGCTGAACATCAAGAAGACTAAAGTAATGACAATAGAAGATTTATGTAACTTTGCAGTTGACAATGAAGACATTGAACTTGTCAAGGATTATCAATACCTCGGCACAGTCATTAAACAAAATGGAGGCAATAGTCAAGAAATGAGAAGAAGGCTAGGAATGGGGAGGGCAGCTGTGAGAGAACTAGAAAAGGTCCTCAAATGCAAAGATTATCACTGAACACCAGTCAGGATCACTCAGACCATGGTATTCCCAATCTCTATGTATGGATGTGAAAGTTGGACAGTGAAAAAGGTGGATAAGAGAAAAATCAACTGATTTGAAATGTGGTGTTGAAGGAGAGCTTTGTGCATACATGGACCGCAATAAAGACAAATAATTAAACCAGAATTGTCACTAGAAGCTAAAATGATGAAACTGAAGTTATCCTACTTTGGACACATCATGAGAAGACATGATTCACTAGAAAAGACCATAATGCTGGGAAAACAGAATTGATTCCATAAAGGAAGCCACAGACCTGAACTTACAAGATCTGAACAGGGTGATTCTTGACAGATGCTGTTGGAGATTTCTGATTCATAGGGTCGCCATAAGTCGTAATTGATTTGAAGGCACAGAACAACAACAAATGATGTATTTTAAACTGTTGTAACCCACCTTGGACCCTCAGGGTGAAAGGTGGGTAATTAATAATTTCACACTTAAGTTGTGTTTCTCCCCACTAGCCACCAATTTATTTCATCCACGTTCCTTGTACATACACTTCTTCCTTCTATGACCCCCTTCCTTCTCTTCAAACACACATTGAGCTCAGTACTGTCCACACTGACTGGCAGCAATGGCTCTCCAGGGTCTCAGGCAGGGGACCCTGCCTGGAGATGGTCAGGGACTGAACCTGGGACCTTCTGCATGCAAAGCAGACATGCTACCACTGAGCGACAGCCCTTCCCACCTTTCAGCTGTGGGAGGACTGGAAGAGTCCATCTGCACCAGACAGGCCTTGCTGGGCAGATGAAGGGTCAGGCTCAAAGTAAGGAAGCTTCCATTGCTTCTGCCAAGGGGGCACCTGGAACTTCTAACTGCGGATGACCACCGCAGGCAGACCTACAGATGCGTGCCCTTCCCTACAGCAGCAGCTCCTTTTTTTATCCACGGCCCCTCGGTCGTAAGGCTTCGGATGCAACAGCTTCTGCCAGACTTTACTTCTTGTCAGCAAAGGGAGATATTCACAGCATTACAACTACAGTTTGGTAAATTCAAGCGTGAGGAAAGTTTTCCACATTATTTAGAGGCAGGGAGGGGGAAGGAAGGGGCTTGTTTGTCTGTGTTTTACCTGCGCGTCGGTGCGGTTCCGGAAGGCGTCGAAGATTTTCTTGACGGCCACGGTCGAGCCTGTCTTGCGGTCAATGGCCTTCCACACGATCCCGTAAGCCTGCGGAGGACAGAGGGGAGGGGGCGTCATCGCTCCAGCCCGTCCCATCGCCTTAAGGCACACGCGGCCCCGACAACCCTTTGAACCCTCGCTTACCCCCTTGCCGAGGCGCCGCTTTATCTCGTAGCGCCGCGCCACCTGCTCCTCTACCTCGGCCGCGGCGCTCATTCTCGCAGGCGCCCACGGCTCTGCAGACCGGAAGACGAACCGCTGCTGCCTGTTGACTGCCACTGCCATGGAAACGGCAGAGAATGGCGCCGCGCATGCGCAACAGCCTGGGCCCGAGGTCCCTGCCCAACCAGAAGGGAGTCGCGCTCAAGGTCCCGCCCTCCGCCCCCTTTTCAGCACCAATCCCGTCGCGCTTCAAGCTGCAGAGGCAGCCTCGTTACCTGCAGATCCTCTTGGCGACTCAGCCGCGGCGTTAGCCGTCTCTGTGGCGGCCCCATGAGTTGTGGGCCTTCCTCCGCCCGGCACTCCGCTGTATAGTTCTTGGTGAATGCTGAACGCGTCCCTTTACCCTGGCCTTTCGGCCCTTGAGGTGCATGTCTTCAGGACCCTCACCCTGTTCCTGTGATTGTAATGTGTTTTAATTGTTTTTAATATTGTATTTTAAATTTTTTCAACCCACCCTGGGACCTACTGTGAGGTGCTGGCAATAAATATATTAACACTAATAATAATAAAATAAAGGATAGAGGGGGTGATCCCTGACTAGGGTGGGGAGTTTTATGTTCCTTTTGACCGGGTTGGGAGTAGCCCAGAAGTTCAGCCTGTCCCCTCCCGGCCAAACAAAAGTGCCGAGTTCCTGCTCCCACGCCTTATTTTGGGAGGAGAAATGTACTTTATTTGCTTTAGTTTTAAAACAAACTTATATTTATCAACCTCAGCATAATTTTTTGGTTGCAGGGTGGCTAGCAAAGCAGTGAGAAAAAGGGACAAAAGTACAATTAAAATAATATCAAATAATAAAAGTGACTTTTCAAGCAGAGAGTAAAATCAAAACTCTTCTGAGTTATAAATATTAACAGTAGCAGTTCTTAAAAGCCTGGGAAAAAAAATGTTTTTGCCTGGTGATTAAATGCTAGTTAGGAGAGAGTACTGCAAAGATGAGGAGCCTCCATTGAAAAGTCCCTGTCCCCATTCGCTACACCCTGGGGTGGAGGGGAATCTCTGAGCTGCAGCCCAAACTTGGCCCACCAGAGTCCCAGTTTGACCCATGAAGCTGTTTTGCCTCCACAAAGGATGCCTACCCCACACCTGGCATCAGCTGATGGGTGGTGAGGATGTGCCTTGCTTTGGAGAGGAAAGCAATTTCCATTGAAACCACAAGAAAACAATTTTTTCTCTCCATTTAAACAATAGTTTCAATGGAAACTGCTTCCCCCTCCTGGAGGGCTTTCAAACAGCCTCACACACCTGTATGAATCTCTGAAAACTGGAAGTCCAAGGAGCAGCATATAAAGTCCCAGCAACTGGGACTTCCAAAGCACAGCATCACCAAACATCAGTGAAGTCAGGTGATTGACAGGTGGGCAGCCCCACCCACCTGTGAAATTTGGCCCACTAGGATCAGGGAGATAAGTATCCGGCCTACTTGCCAGAAAAAAAATCCCCACCCCTGCGCTACATGCTACCTCAGATGACTATTTCAGCGGACAGGTGGAATGATGGCTGACAAAGTAGTCTAGTAGGTATTGGGATCTTAAGCCATGTATGGCTTTAAAAGTTAAAACCAATACTTTGAATTGAGCTCAGAAATTTATTATGTGCCCATGGAGTTGTTTCAACGCAGGGGAGATATGATCTCTTCATTGTGTCCTGGTTAGCAGTCTGGCTGCGATGTTCTGGACTAGTTGCAGTTTCCAAGGTGTCCCATGTAAAGCACTAGAAGTTACCAGGACATGAATAACTGACCAGACTTCCTGTGTCCAAGAGGGTTGCAGTTGTCATATCACCTTCAACTGACAGAAGGCCCTTTGTTACACCAAGGGAAATTCAAGTGACAGAGATGAATTTTGTTAGCACTCCCAGACCCTGTACCTGATCCTTAGGAGCATGTAATCTGAATTGTCCAGGGGCTATTACACTCTGGCCCCAGGGACAAGGTAGAACCATCTGAGGACCGCTGTAATAAATTTGCTAGGCACTTCCAGGATAAAATCTTTAGCATCTGCCAGGACTTAGACTCCAGTGTTATAGCAGATGAATCAAGCGAGGTATCCAGAGCACAGCCTTGTCCCGATTTCTTGGATGAGTTTCAGCTGGTGCAGCTTGAGGACATTGACAAGGTGCTTGGACAGGTTCGTGCAACCACTTCTGTGCTGGATCCTTGCCCTTCTTGGCTAATAAAAGCTAGCAGGGATGGAACAGCCGGCTGGGCCAGGGAGGTGATTAATGCCTCTCTGCGAGAGGGGGTGGTCCCTGGCTGCCTGAAAGAGGCAGTAATGAGACCACTCCTGAAGAGGCCCTCCCTGGACCCAGAAAATCTTAATAACTATAGGCCGGTAGCAAATGTTCCATTCCTGGGCAAGGTCCTGGAACAAGTGGTTGCAGGCCAGCTCCAGACACTCTTGGATGCGACCGATTATCTGGATCCATTTCAGTTGGGTTTCAGGCCTGGTTTTGGCACGGAAACAGCCTTGGTCGCCCTGTGTGATGACCTTTGTCGGGAGAGAGACGGGGAGTGTGACTCTGTTGATTCTCCTTGATCTCTCAGCGGCTTTCGATACCATCGACCATGGGTATCCTTCTGGGGAGACTAGCTGAGTTGGGAGTGGGAGGTACTGCATTGCAGTGGTTCCGCTCCTACTTGGCAGGTCGCTCCAGAAGGTGGTGCTTGGGGAACATTGCTCGGCACCCTGGACTCTCCAGTATGGGGTTCCGCAGGGGTCAGTTCTGTCCCCCATGCTGTTCAACATCTACATGAAACCGTCGGGTACGGTCATCCGAAGCTTTGGAGTGCGTTGCCATCAGTATGCTGATGACACACAGCTCTATTTCTCCTTTTCATCCTCTTCAGGTGAGGCTGTCAATGTGCTGAACCGGTGCCTAGCTGCAACAATGGACTGGATGAGGGCTAATAAACTGAGGCTCAATCCAGACAAGACTGAGATGCTGCTAGTGGGTGGTTCTTCTGACCAGATGGTGGATGTCCATAAGAACATAAGAAGAGCCTGCTGGATCAGGCCAGTGGCCCATCTGGTCCAGCATCCTGTTCTCACAGTGGCCAACCAGGTGCCTGGGGAAGCCCGCAAGCAGGACCCGAGTGCAAGAACACTCTCCCCTCCTGAGGCTTCCGGCAACTGGTTTTCAGAAGCATGCTGCCTCTGACTAGGGTGGCAGAGCACAGCCATCACAGCTAGTAGCCATTGATAGCCCCGTCCTCCATGAATTTGTCTAATCTTCTTTTAAAGCCATCCAAGCTGGTGGCCATTACTGCGTCTTGTGGGAGCAAATTCCATAGTTTAACTATGTGCTGAGTAAAGAAGTACTTCGTTTGTCTGTCCTGAATCTTCCAACATTTAGCTTCTTTGAATGTCCACGAGTTCTAGTATTATGAGGGAGAAAAACTTTTCTCTATCCACTTTCTCAATGCCATGCATAATTTTATACACTTCTATCATGTCTCCTCTGACCCGCCTTTTCTCTAAACTAAAAAGCCCCAAATGCTGCAACCTTTCCTCGTAAGGGAGTCGCTCCATCCCCTTGATCATTCTGGTTGCCCTCTTCTGAACCTTTTCCAACTCTAGAATATCCTTTTTGAGATGAGGCAACCAGAACGGTACACAGTATTCCAAATGCGGCCGCACCATAGATTTATACAACGGCATTATGATATCGGCTGTTTTATTTTCAATACCTTTCCTAATTATTGCTAGCATGGAATTTGCCTTTTTCACAGCTGCCGCACACTGGGTCGACATTTTCATCGTGCTGGCCACTACAACCCCGAGGTCTCTCTCCTGGTCGGTCACCGCCAGTTCAGACCCCATGAGCGTATATGTGAAATTAAGATTTTTTGCTCCAATATGCATAATTTTACACTTGTTTATATTTAATTGCATTTGCCATTTTTCCACCCATTCACTCCGTTTGGAGAGGTCTTTTTGGAGCTCTTCGCAATCCCTTTTTGTTTTAACAACCCTGAACAATTTAGTGTCGTCAGCAAACTTGGCCACTTCACTGCTCACTCCTAATTCTAGGTCGTTAATGAACAAGTTGAAAAGTACAGGTCCCAATACCGATCCTTGAGGGACTCCACTTTCTACAGCCCTCCATTGGGAGAACTGTCAGTTTATTCCTATCTGCTTTCTGCTTCTTAACCAATTCCTTATCCACAAGAGGACCTCTCCTCTTATTCCATGACTGCTAAGCTTCCTCAGAAGTCTTTGGTGAGGTACCTTGTCAAACGCTTTTTGAAAGTCTAAGTACACTATGTCCACTGGATCACCTCTATCTATATGCTTGTTGACACTCTCAAAGAATTCTAGTAGGTTACTGAGACAGGACTTTCCCTTACAGAAGCCATGCTGGCTCTGCTTCAGCAAGGCTTGTTCTTCTATGTGCTTAGTTAATCTAGCTTTAATAATACTTTCTACCAGTTTTCCAGGGACAGAAGTTAAGCTAACTGGCCTGTAATTTCCGGGATCCCCTCTGGATCCCTTTTTGAAGATTGGCATTACATTTGCCACTTTCCAGTCCTCAGGCACGGAGGAGGACCCGAGGGACAAGTTACATATTTTAGTTAGCAGATCAGCAATTTCACCTTTGAGTTCTTTGAGAACTCTCGGGTGGATGCCATCCGGGCCCAGTGATTTGTCAGTTTTTATATTGTCCATTAAGCCTAGAACTTCCTCTCTCATTACCACTATTTGTCTCAGTTCCTCAGAATCCCTTCCTGCAAATGTTAGTTCATGTTCAGGGATCTGCCCTATATCTTCCACTGTGAAGACAGATGCAAAGAATTCATTTAGCTTCTCTGCAATCTCCTTATCGTTCTTTAGTACACCTTTGACTCCCTTATCATCCAAGGGTCCAATCGCCTCCCTAGATGGTCTCCTGCTTTGAATGTATTTATAGAATTTTTTGTTGTTGGTTTTTATGTTCTTAGCAATGTGCTCCTCAAATTCTTTTTTAGCATCCCTTATTGCCTTCTTGCATTTCCAACCTGTCCTGGATGGGGTTGCACTCCCCCTGAAAGAGCAGGTTTGTAGCTTGGGGTTCTCCTAGAATCATCTCTGTCACTTGAGGCTCAGGAAGCCTCAGTGGCACGGAGTGCCTTCTACCAACTTCGGTTGGTGGCCCAACTACGTCCCTATCTGGACAGGGATAACCTGGCTTCAGTTGTCCATGCTCTGGTAACCTCCAAATTAGATTACTAATTAGATGACACACAGCTCTATTTCTCCTTTTCATCCTCTTCAGGTGAGGCTGTCAATGTGCTGAACCGGTGCCTAGCTGCAACAATGGACTGGATGAGGGCTAATAAACTGAGGCTCAATCCAGACAAGACTGAGATGCTGCTAGTGGGTGGTTCTTCTGACCAGATGGTGGATGTCCATAAGAACATAAGAAGAGCCTGCTGGATCAGGCCAGTGGCCCATCTGGTCCAGCATCCTGTTCTCACAGTGGCCAACCAGGTGCCTGGGGAAGCCCGCAAGCAGGACCCGAGTGCAAGAACACTCTCCCCTCCTGAGGCTTCCGGCAACTGGTTTTCAGAAGCATGCTGCCTCTGACTAGGGTGGCAGAGCACAGCCATCACAGGTAGTAGCCATTGATAGCCCCATCCTCCATGAATTTGTCTAATCTTCTTTTAAAGCCATCCAAGCTGGTGGCCATTACTGCGTCTTGTGGGAGCAAATTCCATAGTTTAACTATGTGCTGAGTAAAGAAGTACTTCGTTTGTCTGTCCTGAATCTTCCAACATTTAGCTTCTTTGAATGTCCACGAGTTCTAGTATTATGAGGGAGAAAAACTTTTCTCTATCCACTTTCTCAATGCCATGCATAATTTTATACACTTCTATCATGTCTCCTCTGACCCGCCTTTTCTCTAAACTAAAAAGCCCCAAATGCTGCAACCTTTCCTCGTAAGGGAGTCGCTCCATCCCCTTGATCATTCTGGTTGCCCTCTTCTGAAACTTTTCCAACTCTAGAATATCCTTTTTGAGATGAGGCAACCAGAACGGTACACAGTATTCCAAATGCGGCCGCACCATAGATTTATACAACGGCATTATGATATCGGCTGTTTTATTTTCAATACCTTTCCTAATTATTGCTAGCATGGAATTTGCCTTTTTCACAGCTGCCGCACACTGGGTCAACATTTTCATCGTGCTGGCCACTACAACCCCGAGGTCTCTCTCCTGATCGGTCACCGCCAGTTCAGACCCCATGAGCGTATATGTGAAATTAAGATTTTTTGCTCCAATATGCATAATTTTACACTTGTTTATATTGAATTGCATTTGCCATTTTTCCACCCATTCACTCCGTTTGGAGAGGTCTTTTTGGAGCTCTTCGCAATCCCTTTTTGTTTTAACAACCCTGAACAATTTAGTGTCGTCAGCAAACTTGGCCACTTCACTGCTCACTCCTAATTCTAGGTCGTTAATGAACAAGTTGAAAAGTACAGGTCCCAATACCGATCCTTGAGGGACTCCACTTTCTACAGCCCTCCATTGGGAGAACTGTCAGTTTATTCCTATCTGCTTTCTGCTTCTTAACCAATTCCTTATCCACAAGAGGACCTCTCCTCTTATTCCATGACTGCTAAGCTTCCTCAGAAGTCTTTGGTGAGGTACCTTGTCAAACGCTTTTTGAAAGTCTAAGTACACTATGTCCACTGGATCACCTCTATCTATATGCTTGTTGACACTCTCAAAGAATTCTAGCAGGTTACTGAGACAGGACTTTCCCTTGCAGAAGCCATGCTGGCTCTACTTCAGCAAGGCTTGTTCTTCTATGTGCTTAGTTAATCTAGCTTTAATAATACTTTCTACCAGTTTTCCAGGGACAGAAGTTAAGCTAACTGGCCTGTAATTTCCGGGATCCCCTCTGGATCCCTTTTTGAAGATTGGCGTTACATTTGCCACTTTCCAGTCCTCAGGCACGGAGGAGGACCCAAGGGACAAGTTACATATTTTAGTTAGCAGATCAGCAATTTCACCTTTGAGTTCTTTGAGAACTCTCGGGTGGATGCCATCCGGGCCCGGTGATTTGTCAGTTTTTATATTGTCCATTAAGCCTAGAACTTCCTCTCTCATTACCACTATTTGTCTCAGTTCCTCAGAATCCCTTCCTGCAAATGTTAGTTCATGTTCAGGGATCTGCCCTATATCTTCCACTGTGAAGACAGATGCAAAGAATTCATTTAGCTTCTCTGCAATCTCCTTATCGTTCTTTAGTACACCTTTGACTCCCTTATCATCCAAGGGTCCAATCGCCTCCCTAGATGGTCTCCTGCTTTGAATGTATTTATAGAATTTTTTGTTGTTGGTTTTTATGTTCTTAGCAATGTGCTCCTCAAATTCTTTTTTAGCATCCCTTATTGCCTTCTTGCATTTCCAACCTGTCCTGGATGAGGTTGCACTCCCCCTGAAAGAGCAGGTTTGTAGCTTGGGGTTCTCCTAGAATCATCTCTGTCACTTGAGGCTCAGGAAGCCTCGGTGGCACGTGCCTTCTACCAACTTCGGTTGGTGGCCCAACTACGTCCCTATCTGGACAGGGATAACCTGGCTTCAGTTGTCCATGCTCTGGTAACCTCCAAATTAGATTACTGCAATGCACTCTACGTGGGGCTGCCTTTGAAGACGGTTGGGAAACTGCAGCTTGTGCAAAAAGCAGCCAGATTGGTAACAGGGACCAGACGGTCCGAACATATAAAACCGATTCTGGCCTACTTGCATTGGCTGCCTGTATGTTTCCGAGCTTGATTCAAGGTGCTGGTTTTGACCTATAAAGCCTTACGTGGCTTAGGACCACAATACCTGATGGAACGCCTCTTCTGATACGAAACCACCCGTACACTACGTTTTGGAATGCAAAAGTAGGGAACAGAGAAGAACTAGGAATTGTGGGGAAATGGGGCTTAGGTGACAGAAATGAAGCAGGAGACTTATTGAATTCTGTGAAGCCAATGATTTGTTTCTTGCCAACACATTTTTTGAACAACCAAAAAGACAACTGTACACGTGGACATCACCAGATGGTCAATACAGGAATAAAATTGATCATATAATTTGAAACAGAAGATGGAGAAGTTCCATACTTTCTGCAAAAACAAGATCAGGAGCAGACTGCGGTACAGATCATGAACTGATCGTATCGAAAATAAGAGTAAAGCTAAAGAAGAACAAAGCACTCATAATGCCAAAATACAATTTAAATAACATACCAGAAGCATATAAAGATCAAATAAGGAACAGGTTTGAGGCTTTAAACTTAGTTGACAGAGAACCAGAAGAACTATGGAATGAAGTCAGGGACATTATCAGGGAAGAATGCAAAAAGACAATACCTCTTGTTAAAAAGAGAGAAAGACCTCAATGGATGACTGAAGAAACTCTTAAAACAGTTAAAGAGAGAAGGAAAGCAAAAGCAAAAGGAGATAGAAACACGGTCAGAACCCTAAATGCAACTATACAATGACTAGTACGTAGGGACAAAGAAAACTATTACAATAGTTATTGTATAGAAATAGAAAAGGACAACAAAATGGGAAGAACAAGAGCCCTATTCCAAAAGATTAGAGAAATGAAAGGGAAATTTAAACCACGAGTACGGATGTTGAATAATCAACAGGAACACACTGACTGACCGAGAAGAAATAAAAGGAAGATGGAAGCAATATACTGAAGAACTCTATAAAAGAGATGCTCAGATGACAGATTCATTCACAGAAGAACCATATGATGAAGAAGCAGAAATTTTAGAATGTGAGGTGAAAGCTGCTCTTAAAATTCTTGGAAGAAACAAATCACCAGGAATAGACAGCATACCAATAGAGTTGCTACAAGCTACTGAGACTGAATCTGTCCAAATTTTGACAAAAATCTGTCAAGAAATATGGAAAACTAAACAATGGCCCACAGACTGGAAGCGTTCCATATGCATCCCAATTCCAAAGAAAGGGGATCCCAGAGAGTGCAGTAATTACCGAACTATTGCCTTAATATCCCATGCAAGTAAAGTAATGCTCAAGATTCTACAAGAAAGGTTCTTACCATATATGGAGCAAGAAATGCCAGACGTCCAAGCTGGATTTAGAAAGGGAAGAGGCACCAGAGATCATATTGCAAACATACGTTGGATAATGGAACGGAGCAAGGAATTTTAGAAGAAAATCACATTGTGCTTTATAGACTACAGCAAAGCCTTTGACTGTGTAGATCATGAAAAACTATGGAATGCTTTAAAAGAAATGGGGGTGCCACAGCATCTGATTGTCCTGATGTGCAACCTATACTCTGCACAAGAGGCTACTGTAAGGACAGAATATGGAGAAACCAATTGGTTCCCCATCGGAAAGGGTGTGAGACAGGGGTGTATTTTATCACCCTATTTGTTTAATCTGCACGCAGAACATATCATATGGAAAGTGGGATTGGACCAAGATGGAGATGTGAAAATTGGAGGGAGAAACATCAATAATTTATGATATGGAGACGGTACCATACTCTTAGCAGAAAGCAGTAATGATTTGAAAAGAATGCTGATGAAAGTGAAAGAGGAAAGCACAAAAGCAGGATTACAGCTGAACGTCAAGAAGACTAAAGTAATGACAACAGAAGATTTATGTAACTTTAAAGTTGACAATGAGGACATTGAACTTGTCAAGGATTATCAATACCTCGGCACAGTCATTAACCAAAATGGAGACAATAGTCAAGAAATCAGAAGAAGGCTAGGACTGGGAAGGGCAGCTGTGAGAGAACTAGAAAAGGTCCTCAAATGCAAATACGTATCACTGAACACCAACGTCAGGATCATTCAGGCCATGGTATTCCCAATCTCTATGTATGGATGTGAAAGTTGGACAGTGAAAAAGGCGGGTAAGAGAAAAATCAACTCATTTGAAATGCGGTGCTGGAGGAGAGCTTTGCCCCCAAATTATGGAATGATATTCCTGAGGTGCATCTGGCGCCAACACTGTTATCTCTTTGGCGCCAGGTCAAGACTTTCCTCTTCTCCCAGGCATTCTAGCATGTTTTATACACGGTTTAAATTTTTTAATTGTGTTTTAAATTGTTTTTATAAGATCTGTTTTAAATTGTATTTGTTTTAATGTTTTTAGTTACTGTAAACCGCCCAGAGAGCTTCGGCTATGGGGCGGTATACAAGTATAATAAATAAATAAATAAATAATCCCGTGAAGAACTGATAGGACACCACCATCCTGAGCATACAAACTGCCAAGAAAGAGCACCTCCATCTTGTCAGGATTGTCTCATTTCTGACCATCTTCTACCTAGCCCATCACTACTTCACCTTCCTCACCTTGTTTAACTGAGAAAAAAGACAGCTGAGTGTCATACAGAACCATACAATCATAGAATAGTAGAGTTGGAAGGGGCCTATAAGGCCATCAAGTCCAACCCCCTGCTCAATGTAGGAATCCAAATCAAAGCATTCCTGACAGATGGCTGTCCAGCTGCCCCTTGAATGCCTCCAGAGTCGGAGAGCCCACTATCTCTCTAGGTAATTGATTCCATTGTTGTATGGCTCTAACAGGAAGTTTTTCCTGATGTCCAGTCGAAATCTGGCTTCCTGCAACTTGAGCCCATTATTCCGTGTCCTGCACACTGGGACAATCTGTCTTCACAGTGGAAGACATAGGGCAGATCCCTGAACCTGATCTAACATTTGCAGGAAGGGATTCTGAGGAACTGAGACAAATAGTGGTAACGAGAGAGAAAGTTCTAGGCTGAATGGACAATATGAAAACTGACAAATCACTGGGCCCGGATGGCATCCACCCGAGAGTTCTCAAAGAACTCAAATGTGAAATTGCTGATCTGCTAACTAAAATATGTAACTTGTCCTTCGGGTCCTCCTCCGTGCCTGAGGACTGGAAAGTGGCAAATGTAACACCAATATGCAAAAAGGGATCCAGGGGGGATCCCGGAAATTACAGGCCAGTTAGCTTAACTTCTGTCCCTGGAAAACTGGTAGAAAGTATGATTAAAGCTAGATTAACTAAGCACATAGAAGAATAAGCTTTGCTGAAGCAGAGCCAGCATGGCTTCTGCAAGGGAAAGTCCTGTCTCAGTAACCTATTAGAATTCTTTGAGAGTGTCAACAAGCATATAGATAGAGGTGATCCAGTGGACATAGTGTACTTAGACTTTCAAAAAGCGTTTGACAAGGTACCTCACCAAAGACTTCTGAGGAAGCTTAGCAGTCATGGAATAAGAGGAGAGGTTCTCTTGTGGATAAGGAATTGGTTAAGAAGCAGAAAGCAGAGAGTAGGAATAAACGGACAGTTCTCCCAATGGAGGGCTGTAGAAAGTGGAGTCCCTCAAGGATCAGTATTGGGACCTGTACTTTTCAACCTGTTCATTAATGACCTAGAATTAGGAGTGAGCAGTCAAGTGGCCAAGTTTGCTGACGACACTAAATTGTTCAGGGTTGTTAAAACAAAAAGGGATTGCGAAGAGCTCCAAAAAGACCTCTCCAAACGGAGTGAATGGGTGGAAAAATGGCAAATGCAATTCAATAGAAACAAGTGTAAAATTATGCATATTGGAGCAAAAAATCTTAATTTCACATATACGCTCATGGGGTCTGAACTGGCGGTGACCGACCAGGAGAGAGACCTCGGGGTTGTAGTGGACAGCACGATGAAAATGTCGACCCAGTGTGCAGCAGCTGTGAAAAAGGCAAATTCCATGCTAGCAATAATTAGGAAAGGTATTGAAAATAAAACAGCCGATATCATAATGCCATTGTATAAATCTAAGGTGTGGCCGCATTTGGAATACTGTGTACCGTTCTGGTTGCCTCATCTCAAAAAGGATATTCTAGAGTTGGAAAAGGTTCAGAAGAGGGCAACCAGAATGATCAAGGGGATGGAGCGACTCCCTTACGAGGAAAGTTGCAGCATTTGGGGCTTTTTAGTTTAGAGAAAAGGCGGGTCAGAGGAGACATGATAGAAGTGTATAAAATTATGCATGGCATTGAGAAAGTGGATAGAGAAAAGTTTTTCTCCCTCTCTCATAATACTAGAACTCGTGGACATGCAAAGAAGCTGAATGTTGGAAGATTCAGGACAGACAAAAGGAAGTACTTCTTTACTCAGCACATAGTTAAACTATGGAATTTGCTCCCACAAGACGTAGTAATGGCCACCAGCTTGGATGGCTTTAAAAGATTAGACAAATTCATGGAGGATGGGGCTATCAATGGCTACTAGCCGTGATGGCTGTGCTCTGCCACCCTAGTCAGAGGCAGCATGCTTCTGAAAACCAGTTACCGGAAGCCTCAGGAGGGGAGAGTGTTCTTGCACTCGGGTCCTGCTTGCGGGCTTCCCCCAGGCACCTGGTTGGCCACTGTGAGAACAGGATGCTGGACTAGATGGGCCACTGGCCTGATCCAGCAGGCTCTTCTTATGTTCTTATGATCAAGAAGAGATCCCGGCCCTCCTCTATGTGACAACCTTTCATGTGTCATAGGCATGTTAATGGCATCCAGCTCCCAATTATATGAAGACCTCATTCAGCAGCTTCATGCAAATATTGGACAACATGGGGGACAGAATAAATCCCTGAGGGACTTTGTAACATAAATGCCATGGGACTGAAGTAAAGTTCCCCCAATACCATCTCTTAGAATTTGCCATCCAGCTAAGGGTAGAACCACTGAAATTTGATGCCTCCAATCTCCAGCCCAGAGAGAATACCATGGTTGGGATGGGTGGGGATTGTCTCTGTCCTGGTAAAGGTCATGCATCAAAATGACCAAGGCAATGTCAGTTTATTCTTTATTTATTATTTGATTTATATCCCGCCCTTCCTCGCAGCAGGAGCCCAGGGCTCATGATGAGAAATTCACACTGAAAAGATTTCATGAGGATAAAAAAAACCCCACAAATTGCAGCAGAAATGTGAACTGAATTTAAGGTTGGAGAAACGATGAGAGAACCAAACCTGGCAGATCTTCCCATCCTCAGTCATGACTGGAAGATGCATTTACCAAGTGAGTGTGAGGGTAGCTGAAGTCACTACAATGCTTCTTCCTTTGGATGGTTCTTGATTTCATCGATTTGTTATAGTTGGGCATGAAATCATAGAAGAGTTGGAAGGGGCCTACAAGGCCATTGAGTCCAGCCCCCTGCTCAGTGCAGGGATCCAAGTTAGAGCACACCTGACAGGTGGCTGTCCAGATGCATCTTGAAGGCCTCCAGTGTCGGAGAGCCCACCACCTCCCTAGGTAATTGGTTCCATTGTACCGCTCTAACAGGAAGTTTTTCCTGTTCAGCTGAAATCTAGCTTCCTGTAACTTGAGCCCATTGTTCCATGTGCTGCACTCTGGGACGACCGAGAAGAGATCCTGGCCCTCCAAAGAGTGCTATTATATCTCCCCTCAGGTTTCCCTTCTCAAGGATAAGCATGCCTAGTTCTTTCATTCTCTCCTCATAGGGCTTTGTTTCCAGTCCCCTAATCATCCTTGCAGCCTTCCTTTGAAGTGTGGTGTCCAGAACTGGATGCAATACTCAATCTTGAGGCCTAACCACTGCCAAATAGAGGGGAACCAGTACTTCACACAATTTGGAAACTATTAATGCAGCCTAAAATAGCATTTGCCTTTTTTGCAGCCA
The DNA here is from genome assembly GCF_030035675.1 of Rhineura floridana. Classification (NCBI taxonomy): domain Eukaryota; kingdom Metazoa; phylum Chordata; class Lepidosauria; order Squamata; family Rhineuridae; genus Rhineura; species Rhineura floridana. The sequence goes on along the minus strand of NC_084480.1, from coordinate 323,426,729 downwards.
CATGGCACTATTGGCTCATATTCTGTTGTGATCAACAATTCCAAGATCCTTCTCACATTGTGATCAACAACAATTCCAAGATCCTTCTATCCCCCATCTTATAACTGTGTATTTGGTTTCTTTTCTTTTGCAATTATCCCTGTTAAATTTCATTCTGTTGTTTTCAGCCCAATGCTCCAGCCTATCAAGATCCCTTTGAATTTTGTTTCTGTCCTCCAGGGTATTAGCTACTCCTCCCAATTATGTATCATCTGCAAATTTGATAAGCATTCCCTGCATCTCCTCATCCAAGTAATTAATAAAAATGTTGAAGAGCACTGAGCCCTGCGGTACCCCACTCATTACCTCCTCCCACTTTGAGAAGGAACCATGGATAAGCACTCCTTGAGTATGATTCTGTAGCCAACTGGGGATCTGTCTGATAGTTGTTCCATCCAGCCCACATTCACCTGGCTTGCTAATATGAATATCATTGGGGAACATTATCAAAAGTGTTGATGAAGTTGAGATATATTATGTCCTCAGCATTCCAGAGATTGACCGCTTTATAATCTGCTCCAGAATTTTCCAGAAATGTTGAGATTGGTCACAACTGATGCACTCTATTGAATATTTTCTTGTACATTTGAGGTGGATACCAGTGGCATCTCCCCAGAAGTCAGCATCAGGCTAATAAAGGCTTGAGAGGAGAATACTTGCAGCTTGGGGTACCTTTGGGTCACAGTCATGAGCGATGGCTTTGTATTGGTATAAGAGCTCACTCAGGCCAGACTGGGGGATTGGTGATACTGGAATGAAGTGCTGGGAAAGTGTGCACTAGTTAGCATTTGCAGGGTCAGGGTTTCTCAACAATGTGACCTCCCGCTCTTACATTTCACCTAGTCGAGGACTGGGAACTTGAGGCCCTCAGATGATGCTAAACTACAGTACTGATCATCCTTGACCATTCACCATACAGGCTGGGGCTGATCGTTGCAATCCCTGGAAGGCTCCAGGTGTTCCCCACCACACAACTCTTCCCATTGCCTGATCCCAAAAGAAAAATCAAGCTTCACAGCACTTGTTCTCCTTACTGCAGTCCAAATATACTACAAACTCTAGAACTGTATGTACATTTACATTCTTTATTCCAGTCAGAGCTTATTGTTGCTTTCAGTGCAGATGTGTGGACCTTCCTGATGTATCAGCAGTGAATGTTAGGGTAGGGCACCAAGTTAGAGTGCCCATTCTGTGCCCACTCCCCTCTGTTGCTACCTTCCCTCTGCGATGGCTTTGACTGGGCTGCCTCTGCCACCAGCTCTGACTGGCAGTTCCACAAGTCATGCTCCAGAAGTGGCTTCTCAATTTCAATCAATGGCTGAATATTACCCAACTGGCAATTTAAGCAACTTACATGATTTCAATTCATGCAGTGGACAAAACGGGGGCAAACCATACCTCAGAAGTTGGTCTAGGAAAGGCTGGCCCAAAGAAGCTCACACGCTGCATAGGAAGTCAAATGTTGGACACTCCACCTGGCAGCTCAGAACCATCTGCACTCAACAACCCAAACCAACTAGCATTAGCACCAGCAATGATGTCAAGAACATAAGAATAGCCCTGCAGTGGCATCAGACCAAAGGGGGTCCAAGCACTGGGTTTCCTGCAGAAGCCTTGGGGAAGCCCACAAGCAGGACATGAGAGTGATAGTTCTTCCCCGGTGATCCCTGGCAACTGGTCTTCCACCTCTGATCTTGGAGGTAGTAAATAGCTATCATGACCAGCAGTCAGTCACCAATATCCTTATCCTCTATGACTTTGTCTAAGTACCTTTGAAAGCCATCTACACCTGTTTTAGTTTATACAATAATAATAATAATAATGAGAAATGCCCCAATGGGGCCGAGCATGGTGGTTGCCCACACTGTGGGCCAGAAAAGGTGGCTTCCCACCCTACTGCTCCACGTGGGATTTGGAGGAAGGGGGCATGCCCCCCTTACGTTTGGGGAAGCTGCAATGGCTTGGAGTGACAGTTCCCAAGTAATCTAACCAAAATAAGAGACAGGACATTGTTCCCTCCTTTGCAGCAGCAGTTAGAGACTAACAGTGCTATCCTTTGCATGTTTACATGGAAGTAAACATTGCTGTGTTCAGTGGGGCTTCTTCCCCAGTAAGTGTAGGCACGTAAGATCAGGCTTTCAGCTGGTTTAGCCAGTCTTCCAAAGGCAGGGTGGAGGGAGAGGTGGTACGATGAGGAAATGAACTTTGAGGGGCTTCTCCCCACTCTACCCCACCCCACCCCCACCGTCTGACGTCCTGTGGAAATATTTTTCTCACCCTGAAAACAATCCTCACTACATGCCTTAAACTAGTGGTGGTTTATATACACACAGTTTTATTTTTATTTGCACATATAGTTCTTTCTCAGACATTCCTAATACAGCCACAGAGAATCCTAAGAACTGTAGTTTTTAAATGGTGTTGAGAACTGTATCTCTGTGAAGTCAGCCTCTTTTAACCACCTATTCAAGATGGCTAGCCGGTATAGCCCAGTGGGGAGGAAAGCCTGGCTGGGAGTCCAGAGTCTGCGAGTTCAAATCCCCACTCATGTCTCCTGGATAAAAAGGGCCAGCTAATGATCACCCCACAGTGAGTGGTTCAGGGGTCGTGCGCCCTGCCACCGGTGCAGCCGTGGGCAAGCTGCAGAGTCCCAAGGAGCCCAGTTGCCCCCCAGCTGGCAGTTGCAGACAAGGAAGGGGCTGGCTTGTGCAGCTGTGGCAAGCTGAGCAGGCTCTGGCCAGCTGGGGAGGACTAGCCTCAGAGGGAGGCAATGGGAAACCCCCTCTGAATACCGCTTACCATGAAAACCCTATTCATAGGGTTGCCATAAGTCGGGATCGACTTGAAGGCCGCCCAAGCGATTTAAGATGGCTATGCTCTGACTCCATAGTCAAATGCAGTATGCTTCCAAATATCAGTTGCTGGAAGCCGCAGAAGGGGAGAGTGCTCTTGCATTCAGGCCCTGCTTGTGGTCTTCTTATAGGTATCTGGTTGGCTACTGTGATAACAGGATGCTGGACTAGATGGGCCACTGGCCTCATCCAGGAGGGATTTCTTATGTTCTTAACAAACCAGTTTCCAGGATTCGCTGGGAGAAGTCATGACTGTTGAAGTGGTGTAAGAGTGTTTTACATGTGTGGCGTGGATGTTGCCCAAATCAGGATGAATGTTCAACAAATGGGTTGTCTGGAGGAACGCAGAGCCACAGAAAAGTGTATCAGGATGTGGGCTGGGGGGGAAGTGTGACAGGTGGGAGACCAGTGAGAAGAAGCTGCCTATCCTAAAAAGAAGCCCCATCTTCAGCAGAGCAGGACTGTTTCCTGCTCTTCCTATCCTCATCATGCCCAGCACTGCTGTTTACCTGTCCAGTTAGCTTTTTTCCTGCCAATGCCTCAAGGACGCCTCATCTGCCTAGTGATGGCTACATGGGCAGCGGCTGATGTCAACACCCTACAAGCTCTGCCAACCTAATTCTCAGCCCACCATGCCATCTTGAATGCTGCTGCTCACACCGATACCCTTCCTGCTACCTCCCAGGTGCCTTGTCCTCACACATAACATGAACAATCCCGGGGGGGGGATATCTGGTGGAAACAGTGGGTCCCACTGCTAGTCAAGTGGGCTTTTTCTGGTGCAGCAGCAGCAGCAGCAACAACGAAAGGCAAGAGGCACCTTCCTGCAGAGTGGCCAGCGATTCTTTCCTTGAGGTTGACCCTAAATCAGAGTAACCTTCTTGGGCAGGAAAAACTAGATCTCAACCCGAAAACAGCTCATTACCCACCAGCCCCAGAGATAAGTAGAAAGATTGTTTTTCACCTGTTGTCACAGAAAGCTGCTTTGATAGATGGTTATGGGTGCATTTCTCCCCAGCAAGCTGATGTTTAGCTTGCCATGGTGCCAGCTGTTGCCCCTTTTGGTCACACATCCAGTGGCCAGCACTTCCCCTGCCACCCAGCCACCAGCCCAGCCCACTTAACAGTTAGGATGGGTGGGTCAATGCAGTTGTCTTGACACAAGGGCCTCCCACCAGCATTTGTCCCAGGCAAAGCGGTTCTGGGACAGAGAGGTGAGCATGGGCAGCAACACTGGAGTCACTTCTTGGTTTTGAATGTGCCTAGGAGCTTGGGCATGAACTTTCCCATCTTCTTGTCTTTGGTGTCAGGCTCACATTCCTCTTCACCCTGTTCATCCTTCTTACAGAAGACTTCAAATCGGCTATAGACCCGCTTCTCTTTCCTCATGCTCTCCATCCTTTTCAGAAGGGAATCCCTGTCCCCAGAAGGGTCCCTCTGGAGGTTTCGCTTATGACTGCCAAAGCTCTCTGACCTGCTGATCCCTGTGCTTCTGTCATCACCTCTGTGGTCCAAGCCGGTGGCGGACTTGGACAGCTCAGGGTTGCTGGCACTTGGAAGCTGCCTGGCCAGCTCCGCTCGATTCTTCTGGCTGTTGGCAGAAATCTGCTCCAGAATGACCTTAGTGTCATCACGGAGGTTGCTGCTATAGAGGACATTGGCTGTGGAGGAGGGAAAGCGAGGCTGAGGGGTTTGACTCCCCTTGAGGAGAGGTGCTGCTGCTGAAGCCAGCTTTGGAGATTTCTCCTCCTCTTTAACCTCTTGGAAATCGCCTTTGGACAATCTCTTGAGGCCACCCAGGCTCTGCTTCTCTGGTTTCCAGCTCTCAGGGAGCGTTTCTTCTTCTGGCTTCTTCTCACCTTTGGGACTCAGAAGCTGCTTCAGCCTAAGGGATCCCTTTCTGAAAAACTCCCTTGGACTCTGTTCCTGCTTACAGCCTTCTTCCTCCGGCTTATTGAGGGAACTGTCAGAGCCATGAGTCTTGGTGGAAACTTCCAGTCCTGACATGGTGCTTGCCTGTGCTTGGGCAGCTCTCTTGAATTCTGCTTCAGCCAAATTGTGTGTGTCCCCTTTGAAGGAAAGCTTCTCTTTCCTTTCTGGAAGAGCAAGTTTCTGAGTTTCTCCAACAAATATAAGGCTCTCCTTCTCTGGAAGACTGGGCTTGTTGTCTATTGGATAGAACCGGGAAGATAACTTGTCCATTTTACTGCTCACCTGTGTTATGGGGTCCTTGCTAAGTGCATCTGTGAGCTGGCTGGCTGAGGTGGACTCTCCAAATGGCCCGTCTGACTCTGAGTGCAGCTTATAACTGCCACAGGAGTCTTTGGAGTCTGATACTCGGCTTTCCAAGATCTTGTACTGCACTGACTTAATGCATTTCTTCTCTGCCTTCTGGGATTCTTCCTGGTGGAAAGCAGACATGGCTTTAGTATGACTGACAGTTGTACTTTCTGAGTCTTTGCCCACAGTCTTATACTTCTCGAGTAACTCTGCAACTTTGGAAGCAGTGGTGGCCTTTACCATCTCGTTGTCTCTTGTCATCTCACTGGATGTCTGTTCTTTTTGAATCATCTGGACTTTCTCAGCTGAGGTGTTCTGCTGGTCTAACTTGGCAGCACTAAAAATAAGGGACGACCTGAGCCGTGAGCTCCTCTGGATCAAGGGGTTTATCCTGTTCCGGAAGGGATCTTGCTTCACCGCAGATGCCTCCTCAGCCAGTCTCTCAGCTGCAGCAAATTCTCTGGCACTTGCAAGCGGTAGTGGGGGTTTGAAAGAGGGGAGGAGGTCACTGGGGTATCTAGGGAGGGCCTCTGCAGGGCCAAGCACCTCATTATAGGCCTCTGACTCCACTGGCATTGGGAGCCCTTCCTCTCCTTGGTCTGACTGGCACCCACTCAGATAGGAGGAAATCCTCCAGTTGCGTAAGCCTGCTCTGTTCTCTTGTACTTTCTTGTCTTGATTTGCATCCTGCTCCTGGTCGTGCAGGAACAGCCTTTGCTCCAGGCTCTGCTTCTGTGTAGGGGATGTCTGGCACATGAACTTCTGCCCCATGTTGTGCCTTCTTTGAGATGCTAGCCCTAAAAGACCATTCTCTGCTGGATTAACTTGGTCAGAGCCATGTCTTACTTCCTTGGAAGAATTGGAAGGCACATAATCCAGCCGCAGTGGGTAGCCGTCCTGGGGAAAATTGGATTCCAGTTCTGGACCTCTGAAGCCATCTGCATAATCCTCCAGTTCATTGAACCCTGGTCTGCCTCCTCGTATTCTTTCAAAGAGCCCCTGGGGCCTGTTGGCACCCTGGGGGTGTTCAAACTGATACTGATAAAACTGGTCTTTCTGAAAATGGCTGGACTGCATTTTAAAATCATCCAGATTGCTCATGAACATCTGCCTGGAAAACTGCTTTGAAGAAGAAAAATTCTCAAAAGTCCCTTCTGCAAAACTGTGCCTTTTAAATGAGTCCATCTCCAGCTGCTTGGAGCGGAGAAAGCCCCGGGCAGGATCCATCTGGGAGTTCTCCATTTCAACCTTCTTGGAATACATCCGCATCGCTGACCCTTCCAAGGTGTGGCGCAGCATGTCATCTCTTCTGAAAGAAGACAGGAAAGACCTGTCCGGATCAACTCTGTCCATGAATGGTGAGAAAAGGTTGTCTTCCCGGGGAAAGAGCAGGTGGGGTTTCCTTGGGAAGAGAGACAAGTTGTTGCCATAGGGAGCCATGCCAAAGGGGGCCATGTGGGTCTCTGCCTTCATCAAGACATTGGCTGGAGGAATCAGCGGGTCTGACTGTGCAAAAAGAATGCGGAACTCCTCATCAAAGCTGGCCACCAACTCTCCCTGGAAGATATGAGCGATGCTCCGGTGGATCTTCTCAAAGGACCACATAAAGCTGTAGGGAAACAGGCATGAGAAGGATGTGTTACTGTTACAAGCAGCAACACTAACTTGCGTCACATACACGACCCTCCTCCAAATAACCACAGGAAGATGGGCATCTCTTGCTTCTATTAGGCCAATCTCCAGAAGTGCCCCTACCAGAGAGGTCCTGATTTCGTAGTGGCACCCCTCTGTGGCACTCCCTCCCCAGAGATATTTGCCCAGTTTGACCTAACTTTGTTGAACTGCAGGTGCCAGGTTAAAATGACTGTATCTGCCTGTGCTTTCAAGGAACAGAGGGTCGCGATGGGCTTCTATTGAACTTTAAATATCTTGTTGGTTATCTCTAGTTCCATGCCACTCACATAGTGTCTGTTTTTTAAAGTTAAAGGATACTTTTTAGTGATGCTGTATTAATGTTGAAAGCCCTCTGAACGTTCTTCAAATTAAGAGGCAGTATATAAATATTCTACATTTCATCCCAGAGATAACGATGTCTCTGCCATTGGTGTCTCCTGTTATTATTTTTCAATTCACTTGCTGTTTTCTGTGTTTTTTAAAGCAGTTTTTATTACATATATTGAATGAATGAATGAATGAATGTTTATTTCGGCCCATGACCAGCAAGTGTTACGTATGTTGCCGAGACATATATGTGGAACATCATTATAATAATAATAATAATGATAATAATAATAATAATGATAATGATGATAATAATGATAATAATAATGATGATGATGATGATAATAATGATAATAATAAAGGGTGTACAAAGCCAAAGTGTAATTTATGGAGAATTTCAGTCTGAGGATCTGACATTTTTTAAAACCATGAAGTCTGTGTAGGAAATACCAAATGGGCAGCACACCATATAATTAAGGCACAGAACTCAGGCACAGGGAAATGGTGGACAGCTGAATTCTTTCCCACCATCCACCTTCAGAGGTTCAATCTGGACATAGTTGGCTGGGATGCCCTGATTGCATCAGCCCAATCACTTCATGAGATGGATGGATCTCTGCTCAGTCTCCTGGCTTAGAGTCCTGGCCAGGAATTCAGAAACAGTCCCCCATAGGTGAGTCAGCCTTACCTTCCCCTGGGCAAACCGTACACACACTTTCCATCCTAAGGATCCTCCTTTTGGATAGGTGGATGGGAATTCATGCCTCTTCCTCCTTTCCAAGTCCTCAACTGCCCAGGCAGCTGCCTCCGCTTAGGTCAGCAAGGTACAAACCCACCAGCAGTCACTTGCTGTCCTCCACTCACCTGTAGCTGCCGCTCAGCACCACCATGCAATCCACCAGCAGGAACTTCTCCTTCACGTGCCCCTTGAGGGACATCCCTGTGCGACAGTAGTAAGTGGGACCAGAAACTGTCCGCACCCGCAGGAACTGCAAGGCAACCAAAATATCAGGCAGCAGGTCCCCAAGGATGGTCTTCCCACTCCCCCCCCATGTCTGCTCATCATTTATCATCAGGCTTCCAAGGGATGGGGCGGCAACTACGGTCTCAATTTTCACATGCCATTTCTCCCCCCACCCCAGATCAACCTCAACCTCCCAGGCTCCCATCTGTGTCTGTTTTGGCCCCCAAAGAGAACAAGATCCCCCCCGTCAGCTCAAGAGGACTGAGTTAAACTGAGTTTTGATTTTGCCCAAGAAACTCTCCTCTACAGAAAGAATAAATGATCTCTTCTCAGCCAAATGCTTCCCCGGGTCCCAAGATCAGAAAGGTGGTGGTGGGGGAGCCAGGCTGAGACTGAAGGGGTTTGCAGGGATGAGCGTGGGCTGAAAAATGAGAGGTTTGCCTTTAGTTTTTCATCTTGGCCAACATCTGGAAGAGCTTTGGGTTGACAAAAGAGATTCTAGACTCTTCACAGGTACACACCAGACTCTGTCATCTAGGAATCAGATGGATCCCATTTTCCCCATATTCTGTTCTTCCTTATCTCTGATAATTGGCACATAAGCTGTAATCCTATGTCCACTTGGCTACTTCAGGGGTTGGCAACTTTTTTGGGTACATTTGTCAACTGGAGAAACTGTTGTGGGCAACACACACACACACTGAGCTTACTCTATTGAATGCAGTAGAACTCACTCATATTTCAAGCCTAATTTCAATGGGGAGAGGGAAAGGGTCCCAGTGGGCACCAGAGAAGGTCTCTCCGGCCACCCATGGGCACCATGTTGGCAACCCCTGATCTAGATGCATACATTGCGTAGTAATATATGTTAGACTGCGATGAAAGGGTTGTCCACTGAGTGGGACAGAAGGATGAATGGGACAATTCTGTGGCTTCTGTACCTACAAAGGCAGTGGCCACTTGCTCATGTTTATAGGTTTGAAAAGGCTCTAGAGATGGAGACGGGGTGGTGTGGTGTGGGGAACACTGGGCTTCCCTGGGCAGTAAAAGCCAGGTCTGAAGATGGCTCAGAGTGGGCTTCCTTATGTCTTGGAGCTGCTGGGAATCTGGGGCATAGACATGCACCCAGTCTCCTGCTGCCACCGTACCCCATGATCAGCATCTGTCCTGCTCTTGCCCCTTCTCAGCTAGCCACCCGCCCACTGCTGCACTCACTTCCACATAGTTGAGGTTGACTCTGCACTTGGCCGCCATGTCCAGAAAGAGCTGTTTATTCATCTCATCCAGCAGGATGTAGACAGGAACTCTGCGGGCTGCTGCATCCAGCACCTCACTCAGCAGGTCTACATCAGTGAAAATGTCCATCACTATGGCAACTACCTGGGAGGGAAGGTAAAAAGGCAGGTGAACACCTCAGTCTGACACATCTGCTGACTTCAACCCGTTCCATTTTTAAAAGCCAGAGGCTGGCCCGCTTTCCTTCCTCAGAACACCCTCAGCTACCAAGGAAGGGGTTTAGCTAGGAGACTCCCACCACCTACCCTTGAGAGGGAGCCAGTGGGGAGGGGAGATCTGCCCACCCCGGATAAGCCTCTCCATAGTTGTAGTAAGGATATTTATATGTTTTAGTGCTTTGTTTGCCGCCCTAGGCTCCTGCTGGGAGGAAGGGCGGGATACAAATTAAATAATAAATAAATAAATATATACCACTTTCCCACAAACACATTTGTGCTCAAAGTCGTTCACTCAAAAAATAGTGGAAACACAGTAACCATATAACCATAAATCGATCCTAAAAGCTATACCACTACAACATAAGGTCTTCTCTGTTGTGGCCCCCTTGAGTGTGGAAAGCCTTCAGGGGCCTACCTTGTGTTTCAGTACCAGGGAAAGACCTGGCTGTTGACTCAGACATTTGCGTAGTGGTTAAGGTGTTGGACTACGACCTGGGAGACCAGGGTTCGAATCCCCACATAACCATGAAGCTCACTGGGTGACCTTGGGCCAGTCACTGCCTCTCAGCCTCATGAAAACCCTATTCATAGGGTCGCCATAAGCTGGAATCGACTTGAAGGCAGTACATTTACATTTTGACTACAGTTTAGTACTGGTTGTCTACCTCTTCTGTTTTCAGGGCTTTGCTGCTGATTGATGGTTTCATTATCAGCTGATGTGTTTGTATATGATATGGACCATGCAGTGGCATCAATTGATATAGGACAGGTAAGAAATATTTCAGTAAAACAATTAGCAGTTCATTTAAAATACATCAAAAAGTGAGCATAAAGCAAATAGGTCAATTAATAAATGTTTATGTAGTTGTTTATAATGTAAATAAAATGATGCTGTTTTATTTTACTTAGAGTGTGTGTGTGTGCGCGTGTGTAATTTCTTCATAAACATATTTGTATACTGCTATTCTGGCCTTCTTTATGGTGAAACTGAGTTCTGGCACCTTTTTTTGCTGCTGTGCTGCCATTCAGGCAGGCGAGTGGAAGGAACAGCATGGACAGAGATTATGTAAGGGTAGGATGCACTCAGTTTCCATACTTACCTGCCCAAACTATACCAGTCATAGGCCTGGACTGTGTCTGAACTAGACCATCTAGAAACCCTCTGGAAAAGCTTCATTGGTTGATGACAACTTGATTCTGCTGACAATGCAAAATAGTACGGCAGAGGGAACTAAGCAGACCATCCTGCTGATTGCAGAGTATCCACTGGACACAACTGCCAATCCGACTCTCGCTCTGCTCTGACTCCAGAGTGGAGCAACTTGTGCAAAGTTTATTACTGCTTTGTTGTGGAATTGTTTTTAATAAATCACATAAGGCCAAATATCAGTATATTTCTCTCATTCAAAGGTATTTTTCATGCAATCAGTACGTCAGCATATATTTCAGTAGAGAGCCTGGCTGGGAGTCCAGAGTCTGTGAGCTCAAATCCCCGCTTGTGTCTCCTGGGTGTCAAGGGCCAGCTAAAGATCACCCCACAGTGAGTGGCTCAGGGGTCACGTGCCCTGCAGCCGTGGGCAAGCGGCATAGTCCCAAGGAGCCCAGTTGCCCCCCAGCTGGCAATTGCAGACAAGGAAGGGGCTGGCTGTGCAGCTGTGGCAAGCTGAGCAGGCCCTAGCCAGCTGGGAAGGACTAGACTCGGAGGGAGGCAATGGTAAACCCCCTCTGAATACCGCTTACAATGAAATTACTATTTGTAGGGTCACCATAAGTTGGGATCAACTTGAAGGCAGTCCACTTCTATTTTTTCATATATCAGCAAGAATTTTAATTCCAAGCTGTACAATGATAGGTAAAGCATGAGAACAATAGAATCATAGAATAGTAGAGTTGGAAGGGGCCTATAAGGCCATCAAGACTAACCCCCTGCTCAATGCAGGAATCCAAATCAAAGCATTCCCAACAGATGGCTGTCCAGCTGCCTCTTGAACGCCTCCTGTTGTTATGTGCCTTCAAGTTGATTATGACTTATTACCTTGAGGGGGAAAAGAATCTAGCAATTTCCAAAGATGGACTAGATCCCAGCAGAAGGCCAGTAACTCCCAGCTGATTCCTCCACCCTCTGCCTCCATTGCTTCCCTGTTGTGAGGGGCTCTGCCCCTGCACCCGGCCAGGCTCTCCTCCCCGCTGCTGGGTATGAAGGGCCAGCTAAAGATCACCCCACAGTGAGTGGCTCAGGGGTCACGTGCCCTGCAGCGGTGGGCAAGCTGCATAGTCCCAAGGAGCCCAGTTGCCCCCCAGCTGGCAGTTGCGGACAAGGAAGGGGCTGGCTGTGCAGCTGTGGCAAGCTGAGCAGGCCCTAGCCAGCTGGGAAGGACTAGACTCGGAGGGAGGCAATGGTAAACCCCCTCTGAATACCGCTTACAATGAAATTACTATTTGTAGGGTCACCATAAGTTGGGATCAACTTGAAGGCAGTCCACTTCTATTTTTTCATATATCAGCAAGAATTTTAATTCCAAGCTGTACAATGATAGGTAAAGCATGAGAACAATAGAATCATAGAATAGTAGAGTTGGAAGGGGCCTATAAGGCCATCAAGACTAACCCCCTGCTCAATGCAGGAATCCAAATCAAAGCATTCCCAACAGATGGCTGTCCAGCTGCCTCTTGAACGCCTCCTGTTGTTATGTGCCTTCAAGTTGATTATGACTTATTACCTTGAGGGGGAAAAGAATCTAGCAATTTCCAAAGATGGACTAGATCCCAGCAGAAGGCCAGTAACTCCCAGCTGATTCCTCCACCCTCTGCCTCCATTGCTTCCCTGTTGTGAGGGGCTCTGCCCCTGCACCCGGCCAGGCTCTCCTCCCCGCTGCTGGGTATGAAGGGCCAGCTAAAGATCACCCCACAGTGAGTGGCTCAGGGGTCACGTGCCCTGCAGCGGTGGGCAAGCTGCATAGTCCCAAGGAGCCCAGTTGCCCCCCAGCTGGCAGTTGCGGACAAGGAAGGGGCTGGCTGTGCAGCTGTGGCAAGCTGAGCAGGCCCAAGCCAGCTGGGGAGGACTAGCATCGGAGGGAGGCAATGGTAAACCCCCTCTGAATACCGCTTACCATAAAACCCTATTCATAGGGTCGCCATAAGTCAGGATCAACTTGAAGGCAGTCCTTTTCCATTTCATATGACACTCACACAAACACAAGGACACACACAAACACCCCCCTCTCTCCCCCACCCCCACATTTCATCCGTATATGATTTTACAACTGAAATAACATGACAACACAGCAATTACTGAGGAGACAGGGGATATTAATTTTGTGGGGAGTGGGGGTGGGTGGACTGAATTAAATATCTAAGTCTCTCAAGATGAGCCGCCTCTGCACTACGAAGTTCTCATCCTCCTCCAGAGAGGAATTGAAAAAAAAATCAAGTTGAAACTAAGAGCTGTGAGAGAAGGTGGGTGGCCATAAGAGCCCCTTCACCCATCCAGTCACTGGCCTTGTGAGGGACCGCAACCCCACTGCTTTCAAACTTCAGTGTCCTCATGCGGGCCCGGAGGGACTCTGTGATGTCACACCAATTTGATGTGACAATGGAGGGGGCAAGATGACCACTTCTTCTCTTGGGACTTGCATTCCAGGCCAACAGAGACGGTTCCATCAAAGCAGTCATGGAGGGAATCGAGGTTCCGGAAACCCATGCCTCCTCACATGCCCCCTGCCTGGCCACAGCCCTCTCCCAAAACATCATCGAATATAACTAGTTGTGTTGAGGGCGCTCCCTGGTGTGGTTCACATTCAGGGACACATATGGAGAGAGCCAGAGGCCCAGGAGGTGGGTCACTGTCATCTTCCCCGTGTTGTGGGGTCCTGCGAAGACAAGGCACCGCTTCTAGGGCTTTGAGAGCACCAGAGCTCTGAAAACTTTAGTGAAGAATTTGATGGGTTTGCAAGGGAGCCATGCCCTTACAACTTGCGGGGCCGCTTTGACCCCTTGGAGCTGCTCTGCGGACAGTTCATAGAGTTGGCCGAAGATCCGTTCAAAGTTCCTCAGGGCCATCTCCACCCTGCTCTCCACTGCCATCATTATATGCTGCTGGCCCAGGAATGCCGTCACATTTCATTTTTTCATTGGGATTTTAGTAGTCCTGGCAATATCGCAATAGATTCAGGACACAGACTTATATCTCGCTGTCCTTCCGTTTGTCTGGAAGCCTTCTGTGTGCTGCCTCGGCCTCCCAAGTCTGGCCTGTTGGGCCTAGTTGCCACCAGCCTCGGAGTTGCTCTGATCTTGTGCTGCTGCAACTGCTATGAACTGACAGAAGAAGAGTTTGAGAAGGACGAGAAACCGGCAGCACAGAAGAAAGAGTTGGGCCTGTCCTGTGATATATTTCTAAACAGAGAGAACTAACAGTGAATCATTGCTGTAAGAACTCTGCAGATCCAGGACTGAGTTCTGCTGAAGGGCTGAGGAAGAAGAAGATGACGACGACTTTCATGGGCAGAGGAGAACCGTCACTACAGCTTCTGGAGGAAGTTTTGGAGTTCTTTGCTGGCTAGGACAAGCACAAGCCAATATCTGTATCTGACAGAGCTGTTTTTAGTCAAGAATAGAGTGCAGGGCATGGTTATCCCGGTGTCTTGTGCTTTTTTACCATATGTATGCCCCTCACCCCTGCCTGAACCCATAAATACCCAAACAATAATACCTTGTGGTGTCAAGAGTTGTCCTGTTTCTTCTGTGAACTAACAGCAGTCAGTACTGAAAGTCTGCATTGCAGGCCTTGTTGAGTGCAGGGTAAAATGGACTAGTTTTAAGCCACCAACTGAGTGGGGCTTATCAGGCAATCTTGGTGAAAACAGGAGAAGCCCAGTGTTTGAGAGGTGCCGGTTTTGGCAGCACAAGTTTAATGAGGCAGCAGGAGCAAACAGGTAACTTTCAGGATGATCCAATGGTCCTTGCACTAGTGTGTCACTGAGTTGGGTTTTTCATTGGTGCAAGAGCCACTTGATTATCCTGTTAATTAGTGAACTAAGGCAGATTCATAAATGAATCATTGCTGTATAGTAGGTAAGAACTACTGACTCCTGTGAAGAAAATTCACAGATACAGGGAGTAAGCATGGAGCAAAGCGTGCTCTGTGTTCTTCAGTGTGGTGTCCAGTGGGGAATTTGTGCAGTTGGAAAGCCTTTTTTGTGCAGTTGGAAAGGCTCTCTCTTGACTTGTGGTGCCTTTCTCTTAAGTTGTAGTGTGAGGGGGTAGATTTTTTGTGGCTTTCCGGCCCCGTTCTCCTCACCTTTCTCACCAATTTGTGGAGGTCAGGCTGTGAGCTGGACTAGATGGGCCATTGGCCTGATGTAGCAGGCTCTTATGTCTTATGTTCACTGCTCAGCTAATCCCAAACCAAAACTTTCCATCTCCCATCTATCTCCAAGCAGCAGAACAATGTGGATGTTGTGGAATCATCTTATTAAATGCAAGTAGAGATTCCTCATTGGTGAGATAGGTGCACTTTGTACACGATCTTCCCATTTATTTCTGAGGCCGATATTGCCTAATAATACCTGGACATTTTCCTTCTCAGGAAGCCAATTGGCAAAAGCATTGTCTTTACTTTAAAAAAAAAAGCCAACCCTCCAGAAGATCTGGGGAGCTAATTTAAATTGTCTTTGCCACAGGCTGATTGCATGGTACTGGGTATATATTACTCTGGTTCACTTTCAACCAAGGAGGTAGCCAACTAGCCCTGGCTTATGGCAGAAACAAAACAATAGTTCAGTAGCACTTTAAAGGCTTGCAAATGAATTATTACATGTATACAGCTTTCACATATTACCAAGAATGATAAAGTAGGCTGTATTATTATCATTGTTTGCTAAAATCGCACTACGATCTACTTTACAGGATTGTTTTGAAGCTAAAAAGAGCATGAAAACACTTTGGCAACTCTAAAATTCTATTTCAAAATGCAGGGTGGTGTAGATGACAACTCAGTGCACAGAGCCTGTATGTAGTACAGGAATATGGATTGCACCCTGCTTGCACACCCCACCAAGGCAGCCCTTCTTAGCAGACAGCCAAACATTGGATTTGCTGGGGACCTACATGTGAAGTCCAGTATTTGTAGGCCTTAATAGCCTAGTTGTGTCCCAGCCAAACTTTTTTTTCTTTGATTTTTAGGGTGGGTTATTTCAAGTCCTGTCTCTCTAATCTGATTTGGATTCCTGCATTGAGCAGGGGGTTGGACTCAATGGCCTTGTAGGCCCTTTCCAACTCTACTATTCTATGATTCTATGATCTATTAGGATTCTTTAAGAGTGTCAACAAACATACAGGTGATCCAGTAGACATAGTGTACTTAGATTTTCAAAAAGCGTTTGACAAGGCTTCACATCAAAGACTACTGAGTAAGCTTAGCAGTCATGGAATAAGAGGAGAGGTCCTCTTTTGAATCAGGAATTGGTTAAGTAGCAGGAAGCAGAGAGGAAGAATAAATGGACAGTTCTCCCAGTGGAGGGCTGTAGAAAGTGGAGTCCCTCAAGGATCGGAATTAGGACCTGGGCTTTTCAACTTGCTCGTAAATAATCTAGCGTATGGGGTAAACAGTGAGGTGGCCAAGTTTGCTAATAACACTAAATTGTTCAGGCTTGTTAAAACAAAAAGGGATTGCGAAGAGCTCCAGAAAGACTTTCCCCCAAATGACTGAATGGATGGTAAAATGGCAAATGCAATTCAATGTAAAAAAGTGTAAAGTGATGCATATTGGAGCAAAAAATCTTAATTTCACATACACACTCATGGGGTCTGAACTGGGAAAATTCTGGAGCAGATTATAAAGCGGTTAATCTGTAAACCCCTTGAAAACAATGCACTGATTATTAGAAGCCAACACGGATTAAGTCCTGCCAGACTAATTTATCTCATTTTTTTTATCAGGTAACCTTCCTGGGAGACTGTGGGAATGCTGTGGACATAATATATCTCAGCTTCAGCAAAGCTTCTGACAGAGCGTCCCATGATATTCTGATTTGCAAGCTAGCTGAATGTGGGCTGGGTGGAACAACTATCAGGGGGATCCACAGTTGGCTACAGAATCACACTCAAAGTGTGGTTCCTTCTCAAACTGGGGGGAGGTAATGAGCACGGTACCACAGGGCTCAATCCTGGGACCAGTGCTCCTAAGCCTGCAAAATATAAATATTTTGCTCAGCAGACTTGCTTATTTAATAAAGTAAGAATTTAGGAGGGTGGCTTGGGAGAGAGCAGACCTGATCTCAGAAGAGGATTCTCATTACGGCAAACCGGGGTAGTACCCTGCCTGCCAGAGCACCCCAGCCATGCCCCCCATGTACAAGTCAGAAGCTGCACGCATTCGCTTGAGATCCATTGTAATTTGCTTATCTCTCCTGTTGGCTGCTTTTGCACCTGAGATCTCTCTCCTATCTTCTTCTATGTATGTGTCTCATCTAAACTCATGTATGCAGATTTGGCGGCAGGGCAGGGGGGGGATATCTGTACATAAGGAACTTTCCAGGCAGAGCGGCAGAAAGGAATGTTCTGCTTTATGGCTCAGCTTTGCTGTGA
This sequence comes from Rhineura floridana, assembly GCF_030035675.1. Classification (NCBI taxonomy): domain Eukaryota; kingdom Metazoa; phylum Chordata; class Lepidosauria; order Squamata; family Rhineuridae; genus Rhineura; species Rhineura floridana. The sequence goes on along the minus strand of NC_084480.1, from coordinate 323,409,555 downwards.
ATGAATGGTCGCCCTAGGCCAACCAGGATACTGCTGCTGTTAGTTAGTAAGGGCATTTGTGAGGGACTCCCCCATCCAATACAGATGTTGCTTTTCAGGGTGTTGTTGTAGCTATGGAGTGCACCTAATGGAGTTCCTCAGTCTCCATGACATCAACCATTCAATTATATTGCAATCAATGAGAATTTGCAGCATTCCTCATGAACCTATGAACATTTATTCAGATCAGAAGTCCTGTGTTCAGGGGGATACTTCCAAGTATGAGTAGGGTGCCCTCCCTAAGTTCCACTGATTTAGCTGGGACTTGAGCATGCCCAATACTCACAGAATATTAAAGCACAGTGTCCTATGTTTGTCTAATCAGCCATAATTTCCCTTGAATTCAGTGAGGTTATTCCTGGGTAAGTACTCATGAAAGGGGGGACAGGTGAAGACAGGAATGGAGTGGGGGGCAGGGATGGCCAGATGCAAAGACAACAGCTGAGTCCTTCCACTTCCTTGAATAGTTGTGTAGAAGAAGAAACTTCAGTTCATTCAGTCTGGTGGGCCCAGCTCTATGGAACTCCCTCCCACTAAAAATCTGGCAGGCACCATCCCAGCTAAGTTAAAAGAGTTTTATTTCAGGAAACCTTTGCACTATGAATGCTGTTCTTATGTTTAGTTTTTTTATTTAAAAGCTTATTATGCAATCTGCAACCTGCTGAAATGCCATTTGCTACACAAAGTGTAGGAGCCTTCTCTTTTGAGAAAGAGAGGTATTTATGTTTTTTAAATTGTTTTCTTTAAAAAGTGTTTTTAAATTTGTATATTTGTTTTTAATGTTTTTAATTGTTGTAAACCACCCAGAGAGCTTTGGCTATGGGGCGGTATACAACAGCAGCAGCAACAGCAATAATATGTCGCACCAACCTCTGGAGGTTTACTCAGAAGTAAGTTCCACTGAGTTCACTGGGGCTGAGTGAGTCATACCACTTTGCCTTCTGTGAAATGGGCTTTGAGAACTGTTCTATTGCAGTGGCAAAAACCATTAGCTTCAACTATTTTTACCCATGGGTCTGCCCACGGTCAGGTGCTGCCATGCCTTGTACCCTACCAGGTCCAGTAGGTAGGATCAGTATTTATTTATTCATTTTATTAAAATATTTATAAGCCACACTTTTAATAAAAGTATAGCAAGGCAGCATTACAACATACAAAAACACAATAGAATTAAAAACCAATAAAAATATCATTTTAAACAATGATAAAACTATCCATAAGTACTGCATTAGTTGGAAAAGAAAATTCCTATTAAAAGGCCTGTTAAAAAGGTACAGTTTTCAGGAGATGTCTGAAAGAAAGAAGGGATGGTTCCAGCCAAACCTCTATTGGCAGGGAGTTCCACAGGGCAGGGCCTGCCACACTAAAGGTATTGGGACCTGTGGTTTTTAACTTGTTCATAAACAATCTAGAGTGAGGTGACCAGTGAGGGGGCCATGTTTGCTGATGATACTAAATTGTTCAGGGTCATTGAAACAAAAACAGATTTTGAAGCGTTCCAAAAGGACCTCTCCAACCTGAGTGAATGGGCAGTAAAACAGCACATACAATTCAATGTGAGCAATTGTAAAGTGATGCAAGTTGGGGCATTTCACAGATACGCTCCTGAGGTCTGAACTGGTGATCAGGTACGAGACTTTGGGCTCATAGTGGATAGCTTGATGAAAATGTCAACCCACTGTGTGACAACTGTGAAAAATGCAAATTCCATGCTAAGGATCATTAGGAAAGGTACTGAAAATAAAACTAATGCCATTATGCTAATCTATGATGTGACCTCATTTGGAATACTGTGTATAGTTCTGGTCGCCTCACCTCAAAAAGGTTATTGTAGAGCTGGACAAGGTTCAAAAAGGAGAACCAAGATGATCAAGGGGCTGGAGCGACACCCCTGTGAGGAAAAGTTGCAGTATTTGAGGCTTTTCAGTTTAGAGGAAAGGCAAGTCAGAGGTGACATGACAGAAGTTTATAAAATTATGCATGGCATGGAGAAAGTGGACAGAGAGAAAATTTTCTCCCTCTCCTAACACTAGAACTCATGGACATCCAATGATGTTGAATGTTTGAAGATTCAGGACAGACAAAAGAAAGAACTTCTTCGCACAGTGCAGAGTTAAGCTATGGAATTCGCTCACGGAGGAAGCAGTGATGGCCAGCAACTTGGACGGCTTTAAAAAAGGATCAGACAAATTCATGGAGGATAAAGGCAATCAATGGCTACTAGCCACGACAGCTATGCTCAGTCTTCACAGTCAGAGGCAGAAACCAGTTGCTGGAAACTGGGGGGGGGGGGAGTGCTATTATGCTCAGGTCCTGCTTAAGGCTTCCAAAGAAGCATCTGATTGGCCACTGTGAGAACAGGATGCTGGACTAGATGGGCCTCCTTTGGTCTGATCCAGCAGGCTCTTCTTATGTTCTTATGCTCACAGCCTGAGTTGGGAACCCACACAGTGCCTTCTTGAGCGCTGACAGGAATGCTGTCCTGGAGCTTCCAAAGGCTACAGGCTGAGAGAACTTTCAGGGCAGCAGCCTTAAGTCACAGCTGCTCTCTCCCTGTATGTGTGTGTCTGGTGTGTGTGTACACACACACAAGTACTTTTGGCTCCTGCTTCTTGCCTCCCCTTGTTTCACACAACCCACATCCTGTTCTCTCACCTGCTGTGCAGCACGGATCATCCTGCGTGCCTCCTCTTTGATGCTGGGATTGTCAGGGGGTGGGGGCTGCACCAGGGTCGTCACCTCAGTTCCCCGAAACCCAAAGACCATTGGCCAGCCCAGATCCAGCTCTGGAACAGCAAGGTCTGAGTTCATAGGCCAGTATGTCCCGGAGGAGCCGTCCATGTCCGTGTCGTGGGGGCCAGAGTCTGTGCTGCCACCTGTATCCTGATTGGCATATTGGGGCTTCTGCAGGTGCTGAATGAAGTGTTCCACCTCTGAGGGGCAGAGGAAGTCTGGGACACCCTCCTCAGCCAGGAAGCGGTGATAGCTCTCCTCACCTTCCTCAGCCAGCGCATCCAGGGCAATACGGTAATACTCCTTGTAATGGGGCGGAAGGTAGTTTGGGTCCAGGGGGTTGTCGCCCTGCGAGGAGCTCTGTGACCGGCGAGCCATGATGGCAGAGGGCACTGTAGGGGGGCAAGAGGCAGACATATCAGAACAGGAGAACTGCACGTCACAAAACATGTCACTGTCACTCTCCATCCCCCTTGGCCTGAATGCTTGACTAAGCAGTCCTCTAGCATGGCAGAGACTTCTCCTACATGCTCCAGGTTTAGAGCCCAAATTCCAATCCCACTGAATGCACAAACTGTCCCATTCCTCCTGAATTTGCACTCAGATGACACCCCCTCTCCCAAAGAGACAACAATCGTAAGAACATCAGAAGAGCCGGGCTGCTAGATCAGACCAAAAGCCCCTTGAGTCCTGTCTTCACAGTGGCCAAGCAGATGCCTCTTCTGGAAAGCATACAAGCAGCATCAAGTACCCCTTTCCTGCACTGGCAGAAAACAGTTGTGCAGCTGGAAATAGGGGACAGGCCGGAGGGAGAGAGGGAAAGAAATGTCCCTGAGACCCTCGGAACAGACAGGGCCCTGGGAGGGTGCAGTGGAGAGTCATAAAGAAATCTTACAGATGACCTGAAAACAAAAAAGGACACATACGGGAAGTGGAAGGAAGGCCAGGCCACAAAGGAAGAGTACAGGCAGGTATCACAGAATTGCAGGGATGGTGTCAGGAAGGCTAAAGCTGAGAATGAGCTGAAGTTAGCAAGGGATGCTAAAAGCAACAAAAAAGTTTCTTCAGGTACATCAATAGTACACAATAGAGAAAAGAAATGGGGGTTCAGCTTCTCAGGGAGGATGGCAAAACAATAACAGATGACAAAGAAAAGGCAGAAGTGCTCAATTCCTACTTTGGCTCAGTCTTCTTCCAAAAGAGGGTCAATAGCCCTCCTAGGAAACACAAAGTACAAGTTTACTTTTTATTTTATTATTTATTAGATTTATATCCCACCCTTTCTCCCAGTAGGAAACATCCTTAAAAACATATTAAAACAGAACATCTTTAAAAAGATATTTTTTTAAAAAAAAGGCTTTAAAATCATTAAAAAAAAAAGCTTTAAAATGCATTAAAAAGCAATTCCAACACAGACTGGGATAAGGTCTCTACTTAAAAGGCTTGTTGAAAGAGGAAGGTCTTCTGTAGGCACCGAAAAGATAATAGAGATGGCGCCTGTCTAATATTTAAGGGGAGGAAATTCCACAGAGTAGGTGTTACTACATTAAAGGTCAGCTTTCTGTGTTTTGCGGAATGGACCTCGTGATCAGATGGTATCTGCAAAGAGGCCCTCACCTGCAGAGCTCAGTGATCGACTGGGTATATAAGGGGTGAGACAGTCTTTCAGGTATAGATCAGAGAATCATAGAGTTGGAAGGGGCCTTGTAGGCCATCGAGTCCAACCCCCTGCTCACAGCAGGAAATCCACAGCTAGAGCATCTCCCGCAGATAGCTGTCCAGCCTCTGCTTGAAGACATCCAGCAAAGGGGATCCCACCACCTCCCTAGGCAGTCGGTTCCATTGCCGAACCGCCCTTACTGTCAAGAAGTTCCTTCTAATGTCCAATCTGAATCTATGCTCCTGCAACTTAAAACCAAGTCCCAAGCTGTAAAGGGCTTTGTACACCCAAACCAGAACCTTGAATTTAGCCCAGTAGCAAATAGGTACCCGGAGCAATCTTTCAGCAGCGGGGTGACATGTTGCCGATACCCTGCACCAGTGAGCAGTCTCACTACTGCATTTTGCACCAGCTGCAGCTTCCGGACCAACCTCAAGGGCAGCCCCACATAGAGTGCATTACAGTACTCCAGCCTGGAGGTTACCAGTGCGTGGACAACAGTGGTCAGATTACCCTGGTCCAGAAACGGCCGCAGCTGTCTTATCAGCTGAAGCTGTTAAAAAGCACTCCTAGCCACTGAGGTCACCTGGGCCTCTAGTGACAAAGATGCATCCAGGAGCACCCCCAGACTACGGACCTGCTCTTTCAGAGAGAGTACGACCCCATCCAAAGCAGGCAACTGACCAATTATCCAAACTCAAGTCCCACCAACCCACACCATCTTCGTCTTTCTAGGATTAAGAGTCAGTTTATTGGCCCTCATCCAGCCCACCACTGAGTCCAGGCAGCGGTCCAGGGCTTGCACGGCCTCTCCCGATTCAGATGTTACAGAGAAATAGTGCTGGGTATCATCAGTGTACTGCTGACACCTCGTCCCAAATCTCCTGATGACCACTCCTAAGGGCTTCATATAGATGTTAAACAGCATGGGGGACAAGAAGGTACCCTGCGGCACCCCACAGTACAACTGCCAGGGGGCTGAAAGACAATCACCCAATGCTATTCTCTGAAAACGACCTTGGAGATAGGATAGGAACCACTGTAAAACAGTGCCTGTGTAAAACAGTGCCATTTCACCAAGTTGGCTCAGAAGGATACCATGCTCAATGGTATCAAAAGCTGCTGAGACATCAAGTAAGAGTAACAGGGTTGGACTCCCCCATCCTTCTCCCAATAGAGGTCATCCATCAGGGCGTCCAAGGCTGATTCAGTGCCATAACCAGACCTGAACCCAGACTGGGATGGGTCAAGATAATCTGTTTCATCCAAGAGTACTTGCAGTTGCTGTGCCACAACCCTCTCCACCACCTTCCCTAAAAAGGGGGTATTTGAGACCAGGCAGTAGTTGTCACAAACCAAGGTGTCCAGGGTGGGCTTTTTCAGGAGCAGTCGGATCACTGCCTGTTTTAGGGCCGCTGGAACCATTCCCTCCTGCAATGACGCATTGACCACACCCTGGATCCACTCAGTCAAACCCCCTCAGCAAGCTTTAATAAGCCAAGAAGGGCAAGGGTCGAGAAGACATGTTGCTGGTCACATCGTTGCAAGCACCTTGTCCAAGTCATCCATTTGCATCAACTGAAACCATTCCCAAGACATTACAGCAGACATTGCATTGGACACCTCACTTGGGACTACAGTAGATGTGGATGAGGCATCAAGATTGCTACAGAGTCAAGCAACTTTACCCTCAAAGTGCCCTGCAAACAATTCACAGTGGGCCTCCAAAGGGTCTAAAACTCCCATTTCCTGGAGTTGATGTTAACGGACTCCTGACAATACAGAAAAGCTCCACTGGATGGCTACTTGAGGATGCAATGGTGGCAGAGAAGTGGGTCTTCTTTGCCACCCTCACCACCACACTGTAGGCACGGTTATGATGTTTCATTTGTGCCCAATCAGCCTCACAGCATGTCTTTCGCCACTTGCGCTCTAGCCGTTGTCCAGCCTGTTTCATTGCCCTTAGTTCACTGGTGTACCAAGGTACAAACCGGGCTCCACAATGCCGGAAAGGGCACTCAGGGGCAACTGTGTCAAGACCCTGACACGCCTCACTGTTCCACTGTGACAAGGGCTTCAACAGGGTGACCTGCTCTATCTATTGGGAACTCCCCCAGGGCATTAAGGAAACCTATGGATTCCATTAGTCTCCGGGGGTGGACCATGTTAATCTGTCCACCACTTCTGCAGGGGAGGATCAGAGCCGTAAGTCTAAACTTCACCAGGAAGTGGTTTGACCATGACAATGGGGTGACATCCACCCCCATCTCCAGACCATTCCTTACTCCATCTGGAGATATGCGTCACGCTAGTGACAACCTGAGACAGCTCCATGAGCGTCATGGAAGCCATGAAGAACCAAGCAAGAATACTAGAGGCATGGACATTGAAATCACCCAGGACTATTCTTCTGGGCTCCTCCAATACCACAGCCGAGATGGCCTCCGCCAGCTCAGTCAGAGAAGCTGCTGGGCAGCAGGGCAGACAATACACGAGCAGCAACCCTAGTTTACTGTCTCCTTGGCCCAACACCAGGTGCAGGCACTCACAGCCAGCTCCAAGACAGAGTGGTTTTCTGGTGACAGAGATGGAAGTTCTGTAGACCACAGCAACTCCTCCCCCCCCCCAGTCCCTGCAGCCTGTGCTGGTGTTGCACCGAGGATCCAGGTGGGCAAAGCTGGGTCAGATCAACTCCTCTCAACTAATGCACCCAGGTCTTGGTAATGCACACCAAATCAGCATCCATGATCAGATCATGGATGAATGCAGTCTTATTGTATACCGATCTGGCGTTAAACAACAGCACACACAGGCCAGTGGGCACAGCAGATGAATAACGAGGAACCCATCCATGAGAGGAGTGGCAGCAAGGAACAAGGCGTAGATAGCCTTGCCCTCATCTTCTATAGTAGGAGTAGGATTGGAGCTTGACATTGATTGACAATGTCAATTGTCAAAAAATACCTAATCACTTTGAATGTGTTCAAATCTGCAGGGCCTAACGAACTGCATCCTGGAGTATTGAAGGAACCCGGCTGAAAAACTCTCAGAACCACTGTCTATTATCTGAGAAATCATGAAGAAAGGGTGAAGTGCTGGATGATTGGAGGAGGGCTAACATCCCTATCCTCAAAAAGGGCAAAAGGGAGGAACCTCGGAACTACAGAGCAGTTCGCCTGACATCAATCCCTGGGAAAATTCTGGAGCAAATTATAAAGCGGTCAGTCTGTAAGCACCTTGGAAAAAATGCAGTGATTATGAGAACCCAACATGGATTAATCAAGAACAGATCCTGCCAGACTAATCTTTTCTCATTTTTTTACTGGGTAACCTTCCTGGTAGACTGTGGGAATGCTGTGGCCATAATATATCTTCAGCAAAGCTTCTGACAAAACAGCCCATGATATTCTGATTAGCAAGCTAGCTAAATGTGAGCTGGATGGAACAACTATCAATTGGATCCACAGCTGGCTACAAAGTCATACTCATGGAACCATATCAATGGTTTCTTCTCAAACTGGGGGGAGGTAACAAGTGGGGTACCACAGGGCTTGATCCCTAGGCACAATGCTCTTCAACATTTTTATTAATGACTTCGATGAGGAGCTGCAGGGAATGCTTATAAAATTTGCAGATGAACAAAATTGGGAGGAATAACTAATACCCTGGAAAACGAACAAAATTCACAGTGGAGCATTGGGCTGAAAACAACAGAATGAAATTTAACAGAGATAAGTGCAAAGTTCTACCCCGAGGAAAAAGAAACCAAATGCACAGTGATAAGATGGGGAATATTTGGCTCAGCAATACTATATGGGAGAATTATATTGGAATTGTTGTTGATCACAAGCTGAATATGTGCCAACAGTGCAATGTTGCTGCAAAAAAAGACAAATGCTACATTAGGCTGCATTAACAGAAGTATAGTTTCCAAATCACATGAAGTATTGGTTCCCCTCTATTCAGCACTGGTTAGGCCTCATCTTGAATACTGCATCTAGTTCTGGACACTGCACTTTAAGAAGGATGCAGACAAATTGGAACGGGTTCAGAGGAGGGCAACAAGGATGATCAGGGGACAGGAAACAAAGCCCTATGAGGAGAGACTGAAAGAACTGGGCTTGTTTAGCCTTGAGAAGTGAAGACTGAGGGGAGATATGACTGCACTCTTCAAGTACATGAAAGGTTGTCACACAGAGGAGACTTCCGGGAAGGGTGACTTCGCTTGTGCCTGCTTTTGAGACGGGCTCCCGCCTCAAAAGAAGCTTATTCAGATATAAATCAGTCAGAACATTTTTTTTTGACTGATAAAATTTCTCCCGGGCAGGGAGAAACGCAGAGATCAACCTCAAAAGCCTGTTTTTGCTGGGAGGACTGGATTTCATTAATTTATGAGAAAAGGTCCAGCCAACAATGCCGGACGGACTTCCGAACATGCTCTATCTGTTTTAAGCGATACGTTTATCTTTTCTTCAAAGAGAAAACAGACTAACAGGCAAGCACCCTTCTTTCTATTATTTTTCTTACTTGGTTTAAATTGTTGCAGCAAAAGGAGATTTGTCAGATTGATCGGCTTTGAAGAACTTCTGGTGAGCTATAACTCTTCTCTGTTATTCACGAAATTAACTGCTTATCTCTGTTTCTGTTGCAAAAAGCTGTCCTGGAAGTGCATTCTAAAGATAATAAACAGAAGAGGGATTTCTATTCCGAGGAATGTTATATTGTCTGGGACTATTCTCTTTTTGGTCTATTTTATTTTGACGAATCTGCTTCTTCACGACGCCACTAACTGTTTTGATGCTGGGAACTAAATTTGTTTTGTATTCTTGAACATAGAGAGATAAGGCAGGCTGCTCTGTTTATACTGTGATGTCATCAAGCCTGGAATATTAACCCAATTGTTGCTGAAATAAGAAGTGGTTCTTCTTTATTTTTGTTTTGCTTTGTTTTCGTGGTTTTAAAAATGGCAACTAAGAAAGTGGCTGAGAATCTGGAAGTAATTATGTTTCAGAAAATAATGGATGAGATTGAGATAACGAAACAAACCCTGTGACAGGGTAGTAAGGAGCTGAAAATTGAACTGAGCAAAATGACGCAGGAGCTTAAAGGAATAGGGGATCCTGTGAGAGAGGAGAATGAGATCAGAGATGAGAAAAGAACAAATAAAGGGAAGATACAAGCCCTGGAGATTGGAACAAATGTGGAATTGGAAAAAGATCTGGAGTTTATGGATATTAGAAATAAAATCTACTGTTTGGAATTTAACGTTATCTCTGAAGAAATTAATGAAGATATTAGAGATAAAGTTATCAATGGCTTGGATAATCTTCTGGACTGGAATGACGTGATGGAGTTTGATATAGTGAAAATCTATGGAATTAACTGCAGCCATGTGACAATGGAAAAACTTTCAAGAGATGAGCCAGTGCATTTTGTAAAAAAGAAGAACAGAGATATGACTTTACAACAGCATTACAGCAACTTATTCAGAATGGCTGGCAAGAAAATATTTGGGATAGAGGAAATTCCCATCAGACTCTTATTATATGACTATGGCTATGACAGCAAGATTATTATGGAATACTGATAATGGAAGATTGGACACTGAAATTACTGGACTTAACAGGACTATTGAAGATGGAAGATGAAATTAATAGGGATAATGGAATAATGGCTATTGAAATTATTGGACCTAACAGATTTTGATGAGATGGATTAATCGAAATGTTTATTTGGACTATGGTTATGACAATAAGATTATTATTATTATTAACGAGATGGATTAATCGATATGTTTATTTGGAGAAAAATTGATAGATATATTTCTTAAAGAATTGAAACCTCTCTTTGACTTTTTGTGGAAAGAATAAAGTAATGTTTATGAGATTCGATGATTAATTAAGATAACTACTGGAGGAAAGTGATTTTATAATATAATTTAAGAGACAGGATTGTTATATATTGTAGACTTATAACTGATTTGATTGGTGACAAATGGGAAGTCAACATTTTATTTTTTTGTTTAATCATTTTTGTTTTGTTTTGTTTTTTTGTCTTTGAATGTTTTATGGCTTTGTTTTGTATGTTTTATGAAAATTTGAATAAAAATTATTGTAAAAAAAAAAAAAAAAAAAAGAAAGGTTGTCACACACAGGAGGGCCGGGATCTGTTCTCAATGGTCCCAGAGTGCAGGACATGGACTAAGGGCTCAAGTTACAGGAAGCCCCATTTCGGCTGTACATTAGGAAAAACTTTCTAACTGTTAGAGCGGTATGGCAATTGAACCAGTTACCTGGGGAGGTGGTGGGCTCTACAGCCCTGCAGGCATTCAAGATGCAGCTGGACAGCCACCTGTCAGGTATGATTTAAGTTGGATTCCTGCATTGAGCAGGTGGTTGGACTCGATGGCCTTATAAGGCCCTTCCAACTGCATTATGCTATGATTCTATGCGTTTCTCACAGGAACCACTGAGGAAGCAGCTTCAATGGATGAAGAAGTGTGGCTGTGTGTTGGGGGAGGGATTTCTGCATAGGTGGTAGTGTGGAAGGCCGAAACACAAAAGCCCCAGGAGAAGCAAAAAGGCCCAATAAATAGCTTATTGGTGAATTTAAAAAAGAGCCTCTGCTGTCTGAACATAGGTGTGCATGCAGAAATAAGGGAAATGGTCCTTTGCATTCTGTGGAACAGTAGTTAGCATCCTTGAGCCCTGCCACCCACCCACCCATTTTTTATTCGGGGGGGGGGAACTGTCTGGAAGATGCCTTGAGCTGACCCAAGAGCCCCACCTTGGTCCAGAATTAGGGCATGATCCTGAAGAGCAACTAGTTTTGTGGGGGCTGAGCTTTTCTGCAGTGCTAGGATCAGTACTTCCCTAAACCAGGAACTAGCTTTGAAACTGGCATAGTTTATTCCTCTTTTATTTCTCTCCCATTGTTCACAAAGTGAAGGAAATTGTTCAGTTTAGAAAACAAAAACAGAAATGGATGGAGGAGGGGGCAAGATCGTTCCCTCTGCCCTCTAGCAAGAGTTCAGCAGAGTACTGGATGCAGCTTATGAGCCACACTCTCCTCCTCCAACCCAGGCCTTAGGATTTCATCATAAGAGCAAAATAGGCCAGTAAGAGGCAACTTGAATTGGGACCTCATCTGCCTTTTAGATGTCTATAATTCTGGCATCATTCAATGAGCCAGATATTTCACTCATAGAAAGAGTGTAATTTTGCTGCTATTTCTGAAAATACTTATAAAACTTGAGAGGAAATTTGCAGGCATCTGGTGCCTCTTTAATTCCCTAACCATTTATTTATTCTATTTTTATTTTAAAATTTATATCTCAATTCTTTTTATAAAATAAACTCAAAAGGCCTTATAAAAATAATAAATAATAATAAATAAATAAAATCACTTTGTGCATACAATAAACACAGTTTCCAAATTAGTAAAATCAATTTCATTCATTAAAATCAAAAGCAAGGTAAGAATATTTGGTATAAAAACAGTGGTACAGCTTGTTTGAAGTCCAAAAGGGACCGAAGAAGCCACTATGGGAGCCCAGGGTAGTCCAGTAGTGCAAAAGGCTTTGCCTCTGTCCAAGCCCATCTCTGGTGTGATCAGCACTGCCACTTCACAAAAAGGACATTGCAGAGCTGGGAAAGCATTGATATAGTGGGCATAATGGAAACTGGGTGGAATGGAGAGAACAGGTGACCACAGGGGAACGTACTGGAGGTGATGGTCTGTATGTCGAAGAGGACATGGAGTCCCACAAGTAATAAATCCCCCAAGGGGCAGACGCCTCCACAGAATCCTTGTGGCTGGTCACACTGGGCCCCAAGAGTAATTTAGTGCCTGCTGGGGACGTGCTATTGTCCCCCTGATCGACATGCTTACGGAGAACTTGCAATGAAGAATGAAATCCGCATAAGAACATAAGGAGAGCCCTGTCGCTGAATCAGGACAATGGCCCAACTAGTCCAGCATCCTGTTCTCCCACTGGCCAACCAGATGCCTATGGGAAGCCAGCAAGCAGGATCTGAGCACTCTCCTCTCCTGTTGTTTTCAACAACTTGTACTCAGAAGCCTTTTGCCTCTATCTATGGAGGCAGAGGATAGCCATCGTGGCTAGTAGCCAATAGCCTTATCCTCCATGAATTTGTCTAGTCATCTTTTAAAGCCTCCAAGTTGGTGACCATCACTGTGTCTTATAGGAATGGATCCCATAAAAGTACTTTTTTTTGTCTGTCCTGAATCTTCCAACATTCAGCTTCACTGGATGTCCACAAATTCTAGTGTTTTGCAAGGAGAATTTTTTTTTCTGTATCCACTTTCTCCACACCATGCATAATTTCATAAACTTCTATCATGTCACCTCTTACTCGCCTTTTTTCTAAACTGAAAAGTCACAATGCTGCAACCTTTCCTCATAGGGAAGCTGCTCCATCGATCATTTTGGTTGCCCTTCTCCAAACCTTTTCCAGCTCAACAATACCCTTTTTAAAGTGAGGTGATTAGAACTGTACACGGTATTCCAAATGCTGTTGCGCCATAGATTTATATAATGGCATTCTGATATCTGCAGTTTTCTTTTCAATTCCTTTCCTAATCATCCCTAGCAAGGAATTTGCTTTTTTCACAGGAGCTGCAGACTGGGTTGACATCTACTTCAACCTGCCCACTATGACCCCAAGGTCTCATACCTGCTCAGTCACTGCCAGTTCAGATCCCATGAGCATATATGTGAAATTAAGATTTTTTGCCCTGAATGCATCACTTTACACTTGTTGACATTAAATAGCATCTGCCATTTTACCACCCACTCCTTTTGGAGTTCTTCGCAATCTCTTTTGGTTTAACCTCCCTGAAAAATTTAGTATCATCAGCAACCTTGGCCTCTCCACTGCTCACCCCTTGATTGTTTATGAACAAGTTAAAAAGCACAGTTCCCAAAACCAATCCTTGAGGGACTCCACTTTCAATAATGCTCCATTGGGAGAACTGCCCATTTATTCCTGCTCTCTGCTTCCTCCTACTTATCCAATTCCTGATCCACAAGAGGACCTCTCCTCTTATTCCATGACTGCTAAGCTTACTCAGGAGTCTTTGGTGAGGTACTTTGTTGAAAGTTTATTGGAAGTCCAAGTACACTATGTCAGCTGGATCACCTCTATTTATATGCTTGTTGACACTCTCAAAGAACTCTAGTTGGTCACTGAGATAGGACTTAAGAGCATAAAATCCTAAGAGCCTTCTAGTTCAGGCCAACTGCCCATCTATTCCAGCATCCTGTTCTCACAGTGGCCAACCAGATGCCTATGGGAAGCCCATAAGCAGGACCTGAGCACAAGAGCCTTCTCCCCTCCTGTGGTTTCCAGCAAATGGTATTCAGAAGCAGACTGTCTCCAATGGCTAATGGCCATTGATAGCCTTATCCTCCATAAATTTCCTTTTTAAAGCCTTCCAAGTTGGTGGCCATCACTGCCTTCTGTGACAGCAAATTCTGTAGTCCAACTATGTGTTACCCTTGCAGAAGCCATGCTGGTTCTGCTTCAGCAAGGCTTGTTCTTCTATACGCTTGGTTATTTTATATTTAACAATACTTTCCACCAGTTTTCCTAGGACAGATGTTAAGCTAATAATTCTGTAATTTCCAGGATCCCTGTGAATCCCATTTTAGAAATTGATTTTACGCTGACCACTTCCCAGTCCTCAGGTATGGAGGCTAATCTTAGGGACAAGCTGTATATTTTTGTTAGAAGATCAGCAATTTCACATTTGAGTTCTTAACAATATAAATTGCTGAACTGCAGACACAACAATTCAGAACCTTTGGCCCTAAAGATGTTGCTGAACTACAACTCCCATCAGCCCCAGCAAGCATGGCCAATGGTCAGGGATGATGGGAGTTGTAGTTCAGCAACATCTGGAGGATGAAAGGTTCCCCACAACCGCTATATGGAATCTAAATTCCAAGCTGGATGGACTCCAAAACTTTAAAGACTCCGGAGGTGCTTCTTGCCCACTAGAGGGGACCCTGCCTGACTGCACAGGTGGGGGGCCTCAGAGGGAGGCTGATTTGCCTGACATGGCACAGCACTGATGGGGCACCACAACACTCAGCTCTCATTGCATGTCAGTGCTCTCAGCCTTCCTTGAGGAAGTCTTCTTCCACCCTGTGCTCTGTAAAGTTCCTGTCCTGCAGAGGGCTCAGCTCTGGAAGCCCCCTCCTGCCCCAGAACTCTGGATATTTGCAGATGGGGACCAACATTCCTTCAGCTCAACTCAGCTCTGGTCTTGCTATGCCTCATCCCATGGACACTGGCTCTTGCCTCCTTCCTGCCCTGGCCTGCAATAGCAGGGCCTGTTGCTACATGCTTCAGCTGCTGCTGCCAGCATTGTTGGTTCCCAGCCTGAGCGCTTCCTTGCTAAACTGGCTTGGCTGCTTCAGACACACCCAGCTGCACTGAGGCCTCCGGAGAGAGCCAGCTGGGAGGCAGTCCTTGGCTCCGCCTAAGCACAGAAGGAGAGGGGTGGCTGGGGCAAAATAATGATCTCCCCTCAAATCTACCTCTCAAGGAAGGTCATCGTAGGCTTATTGTTAGATGGCTTCATGGGAGGCGCCTCCTGACCTGAGCAATTCAGGCTTCTTCAGGAATACAGGTTGTGGCTGCCTCAGGAAGGCAGCATGTCAATGTATCAGCTTGGCTCCACAGAACACAAGTGGATGGGTAGCATCTGGAGACCTCCCCACCCCGTCAGTGCTAAAATATTCCTCTTTCTGCCCCATGGCCAGGCTAGGAGGCTCTTCTTTGGAGTTAATAATAATAATAACAACATCCTGGCCTTGGCCTGGAGCTCATCAGAAGAAGAACGGGCACCCTGTGCAGTGATAGACGCCTGATACATTTTCTCCTCTGCCCTTGGGCATGGAACATGGTGGGCACAAGGGGACCCACCCCTCCATCCTTCCAGCAATGTACGGTGGCCTTTGCGGTGGCCTGTATTTGGGCAGTCCAAAATGGCAGAGGGAATGTTTCGCTCCCATCTCTTCCTCAAAAACAGGAGACAAGGTAATAATATCTGGCTTGCTCTGACCTGGAGGCCCCCGAGTGTTCATCATTCCCTCTACTGGGCACTTTTTCCACACACTCGGCCCTGCATTCCTCTTGGTAATACTTCATTTGGAACTACCTGCTCATACACCTCTCTTAAACGTTTATCCAAATGGGACCAGAGTCCCAATCAACCCAGTGGCTTATGCATGCGTAAGGAGGGATGGGCATGGTGGTGACAGGAGCCCCGCTTGTGTGACAGTCTCAGGAGAAGCAGCTCATGGCCAGGTAGAAAACCTCACAATGGGACAAGCAGATATTTCTCTACATTCCTTACACATGAGATGAGCTCACTCTGTGTCTCTGAAGTCAATGAAATAAATTATTCTAAGGCCACATTAATCACAGATTTTCCTGGCAGCAGGGACATTCAAAACTTCTCAACTACTTTAGAGGCCTCCACCTACATTCTGCGCGCACACTTGTGGCTTCCCCACATTTCAAATGCTGGTGCAGAACATAGCACCCCAACTATCTCATCTTTCCATTTCCCTAGAAAACACACAAGCTCTTGTGAACAGGGGTGCACACATCCATTTATTCTGGCGACCAAGACTGTTGCATGGTATTGTCAACTGCAACAGTCAACACACACCAAGGCTCCATCTCATGTTGGTCTCCCCCCTCCAAACAACCAAGAGCAGGACAAGAGTAGCTTCACATTGGGTGGTGCCATAGAAAGATGGATGCCCTTTCCAAGGGGCATCCCACATGGCCAGTGTGAAGCACAGGAAGGCCACAATGAGGCCTGGGTTGGCCTTTCAGAAGTTATGGGGCACAGCTGCTATGCACTGGAAGTTTCCTTCGGCCCTTCTCCGTTTAGCTCCTGTTACAACTGCTCCCAAGGAGACAGACAGCAAATGAAGAAAGACACAGAGAACCCTGAAAAGGAGCACTTACAAAAGCAGGATCCCCACTGAACCCCAGCACCATTCTCACAAACAGCAGATGAGGCAGCCAACCTCTCTGTGGTTGTACCACATTGAACCTGGGCGGAGTCCAACATGTTGGTATGGTCCTCCACGCCAACAAATAAAACATCCCTCTGGACAGCTACATATTGGGTTCCAGTGGGAAGTGGACCATTCCCTCATGTGTGGCCCCACCCGTAGTTTGAGGGGTCCAGCCCACAAAAGCCTGGCTGCTGGATCAGACCCAAGGCCCATTTGGTCCAGAACCTGATTCTCCCAGCGGTCAAGGAGATGCCTCACTGGGAAGCCTGCAAGCAGGACCAGACTACAACAGTGGGACTCTCCCCACTTGTAATTCCCAGCAACTGGTATTCAGGGGGATGCTGCTCTGACATTGCCATTGTGGCTAATAGCCACTGGCAGTCTTACTTTCCTTTCATGAATTTGTCTAATCCTCTTTTAAAGCCATACAGGCTGGTGGCCTTCGCTACTTCTTATAAGAGCAAATTCCACAGTTTAACTCTGTGCTCGTGAAGAAGTCCTTTCTTTTGTCTGCCCTGAATCTTCCAACATTCAGCATAACTAGTTTTATGAGACACTTTTCTCCCTGTCCACTTTCTCCACACCCTGCAAAATGTTACACATGTCTATTATGTCCTTTCTTTCTAAACTAAAGAGCCCCAAATGCTTCAGCCTTACCTCACAGGGGAGTTACTCCAGCCCCTTGATCATTTTGGTTGATGTTTCTTGAGCCCTTTCCAGCTCTGCAATATCCTTTTTTGAGGTGAGGTGTCCAAAACTGTACACAGTATTCAAAATGCAGCAGCACCATAAATATTTATAACGACATAATAATATTGGCAGTTTTATTTCCAATACCATTCCTAATGATCCCTAGCATTGGATTTGCCCTTCTCACAGCTGCCGTTCATTGGGTCAACATCTTCACTGAGCTATCCACTACACCTCCAAGGTCTTATTTCCGGTCAGTCACGGCCCGGTCAGACCCCATGAGTGACATGTGAAATTAAGATTTTTTGCTACACTATGCAAAACTTTACACTTGTTTACACTGAGCTGAATTTGCCATTTTACTGCCCATTTAACGTTTGGGAGATCCTTTTAGAAATCCACACTATCCCTTTTTGTTACAACCATGGTGAACATGACTGCCTCACTGCTCACTCCTAACAGGACATTTATGAAAAAGTTAAAAGCCACGTGCCCCTTAGGGGACTCTCCTTTCTCACCAGATTACCCAGGAGTTGTCAACTGCTATGGTCAGCTTAGGCTGGTTCAGGAGTGTGCAACCTTTGACCTTCACAGCTCTCACCCTCAGTCAGAAAGCTGGTGTGTCCCTCAGGGAATGGCTTCTCCTGCATGAGAAACCCCCCACCTCAACCCACCCGCAGCTGCACTTGAGATCTTCCAAGGAGGTCCTGCTCCGAAATATGTCTTATGCTGGAGTTCCAGTCCAAGACAAGGAGCTGAGCTCTCCTCATGCCATCCTGCCTCTGCTTGACTTGAAGGCATGGGAGACTGATTGGGATTAGGCCAGGCCCAGGGAGGGAGGCTGGGCCAGGCCAGCTGCAGAGAGAGGTGGGTGCTGTGCCTGGCCTGAGGACAGACCAGGACCATGGGGGGGGGGCTCAGGCAGGCCTACTGAGCACCAGGAAGGCTTTGCGGCCACCTCTCTCCCATCAGAGGCACCTGAGGCCTTGCGGGACCCCTGCTGCAGGTGAGGGGAGTCATGTTGCTGACAGCTGGACTGGAGGGGGCACTCGGGGTGGGGCTGCTGAGGGTACTTGTTGTGACAGGAGCCACACCCATTTCCGCCCGAGCACCTTTCTAAACCAGGTCACCGCACCTCCACCTGCCCTGCTTCTCTCGCCAAGCAGGCCCTCCTCCTCCTCCTCCTCCTCCTGCTGCTCGCTTGCAGGCGCCGGTCGAGCCGTCGCCCTGTGCCGCTGGGCGCTTGCCCCGGCATGCCGAGCGACGTAGTGAGCCCGCGAGGCCACCGGCGCATGTATGGGCACGGCCCGGGCAGAGGGCCTAGCTGAGAAGCCAGCGGGCGCGCCCAGACAGCGGCTGCCTCCTTCGGGGCCCCACTGTCCGGGCTCTGCCGCCAGGCGCTTACAGTACCCTGACGCCCCTTTTCCTCCAAGGGAGACTCTAGTCGAGCCCGGCAGGCGGAAGAGCAGCACGGGGCAGACACCCTTCCGTACCCTGCGCAGGTGCTTCTCATTCTGGGATCCCTGAAGCAAGACGGGGCCCTCCTTCCTCCTCAGCAGAGAACCGCGGGGCTCCCGGGGGAGGGGGTGGAGGAAGCACACGCCTCTGCGAACCGCTTTGGCCCCTTGAGCGAACTCCCGAAGTCCGCAAAGGGACTTCCCGCCCTCCCCCAACAGCTTCCCACGGCTGGCCCCATTTTCACTGACGGCAAACTGAGGCGCACGCGGCAGAGAGGGGCCAGAGTGGTCCCGGGACCAGGCCTTTCCCAGGCTGCCCTGAGCCGGGGAGCGGAGCAGTTCGCCCTTTTCTTCCAGAGAGTCGACGTAGCCCGAGAACAGGCACCGCGCTCCAAACCTAGCCGAGGTGAGCCGGGAAGCCCTCTCTCCGGCCCTGCCTACCAGCTGCCTTGCTGGGGCTCCCGGCCGCCGGCCAAGCCCTCCGACGATGCGGGGGGCACACGCCTTACCTTGCCAGGCGAGCCAGGGCAGACGCGGGGCGCGCTGTCTCTGGCTTGCTTCTTCTCTCGCAAGCGAGCGGCCGGCTCTGCCTCTCCCTCCCCCGACGCTCCTGGCGCCTGATTCACCTCCGAGCGGAGGAAAGCGAAGCTCCACCCAGGGCAGAGGGGAGAGCAAAGCAAACTCCGGCTGGAAAGTCAGCCAGAGAGAGAAAGAGATAAGAGGCTCCTCGCTCGCTCTGCACATTCCTGACGCTCCTCCTCCTCCGCCTGGCCTGGCCTGCGCTGCCCACGGAAGACGGGTCCCTGGAGTCTACGTTGCGGGGTCTCCTTCTCGCCTCGAGGAATTTCAGCCCCGGCCCAGCCAAAAGGACCCCTCTCAGCCTCGGCCCCACCGCCAAGACCAGGCCTGGCCACGCAACCAGGCTGGAGAAGGAGCAAGGCTCCCAGCGGCCCGTGAAGAAGCGAGTTTCCCTCGGGGCCCCGCCTCAGACGTTAGGGTTTCCTATATCGAAAGTTGCTGCCGAGGAAAACGCGTGAACACCGCCGGTGGAGCGTCTCCCGGTCTGTTCCCCCCCCCCCCAATAACGCACACTTGTTTAAAACCAGCACTTCTAAGGACATGTGGGCAACGCGTAGGGAGCCTTATACCCTTCCCCCATCTAGCTCCGTACTGTCTACCCTGATTGGTAGTGGCTCTCTAGGGTTTCAGGCACGGGGCCGGAGAGACCAGGGGTTGAACCTGGGACCTTCTGCCTGCAAGGCAGTCGCTCTACCGCTGAGCTAGGTCCCTTGCCCCTTTGGCTGCAGGAGGAGTACTTGTTAGAATTGCAATGCTGTGCTACTAAGGGGGGGGTTCTCTCGCCCGTTTCACCACCTGTTCAGAGTGGGTTCGCATACTTTATTCCATTTCCAGGAATCCTTACAACTGCCTGCAAAGTAGGCCTCTCTTGGTCCCATACTGCAGATTGTGGGAGGGGGGCTAAGGTAGGACGAGTTGCCTAGTGCGATCACCTAGTGGGTTCACAGCCAAGGCAAGATTTGGACAGAGGCAGGAGCAGTCGCCCTGGGTCACAGGGTGTGTGTGTGTGTGTGTGTCATACACCCCTTACTGTTTTGGGAGCAGGGTACCTACATACAGTTAATTGGCATGAAAAGGGAGCGTGTCAGGCACATACAAGTGTCTTCTCAAGTGGCTAACACTTACCTTTCTTGTCCTTTTGTGCTGACTGGAGCCAATCAAGAGTGTAAGAAGGTGAGTCAGTCACTGAGAAGACTCTTCTAAGTGGGTAACACATGCCTCCCCTTGCATGCTGATGGGCTCCTTGGTCTCCCAAATCCTAGTCCACACTTGGCTTCATTTATGAATTCTTAAAATCAAACCATTTCTGGAAACATTTAGCCCCCAGAAAGAGAGATGGGGGGCTACGCACACAGCAGTTTTATTCTGGTTCTTTCATTCTGTTATTGCGGAAGAGACAGTGACTCCTGGGGGCCTGGTGGGACTATCATGAAGGCACTTCTGAATTTTCTACCACACCAGTGGAGGGGGGCGGCGTCTTGCCTGCTCCTGCTCATGATGACTGGATTACACCAGCTCCCGCTCGCTCTCCTGGGACATAAAAACATCAGAGAACAGCAGGGCTGCCGCCGCCGCCGCCAGATCAGGCCAAAGGGGCCCATCTAGTCCCGCCTCCGTCTTCACAGCTGCCAGCCAGACGCCCCACGCGGAAGCCGGCAAGGGGCCGCGAGTGGGCCCTCCTGAAGCTGGGGGTTTTGAAATGTTGAAACCTTTCTTCATAGGGGAGTCGCTTCACCCCCTTGATCGTTGTGGCTCCTCGCTTCTGAACCTTTTCCAGCCCCGCCATATCCCCGAGGCCAGGCAACCAGAAGGGGCGAGCGGATGGCGCTCCTTTCCTCGGGAGGCCCCCCAGCATGGCATTCGCCTTCTCTGTGCCCCCCCTCACCTCACCTCATCCACCTGAGAGTGAAGAAAGGCTCCCCCCCCCCGCTCGCCCCTTCGCGGCCTGCCTGGCGTGGTCCCGCCTGTGGCGCGGCCTGTTCTGCCAGGCATGTCCTGGTGGACCGCTGGGTGGGCTTCCTTCCAGGGGGCACCAGCAACATCGCCGCGGGCAAAAAGGGGGCCTTGCCCACGGACCCCCAGGCACCCCCCCAGGGAAACCGCGGCGGGGCGGGGCTGCCGCTTCGGCTCAGCGTCGTACCTGGCTGGGCTGGGCAGCCACAGGGCGAGAGCAGCAGCAAGAGGAGCTGCAGGGCGGCGCCAGGAGGGCGCGGCTCCGAGGGGCAGGGAAGGCTTTGACTCACACCTTGGGCAGCTCAGTCCTGATTGACAAGCGAGGGGGAGGGGGAGCCCCGCCCCCCAGCGAGAACCACCTGTCCCCGCCCAGCCCGCCTCTCCCCCTCCCCTTGCGTCCCACTCGAGCGGCGCGGCGAAGGTGCTTCTGCACGTGTCCGCTGAGCGGACGCTCCGCCGAAGTGAGCAGCCCGCTCGAGGGCGGAGGCGCCTTCGGCAGCCGGCGCTCCTCGCGCACATGGGAGAGGCGGGAACGCGGGCAGTCGCTTCGACTCAGGCCGAGACCGTCTCCCGTATGCCGCCTGGCAGCCGCCGCCGCGTTGGGGCTGGACTCTGCCGGCGCAGCAGACGCCCTGCGCTGCCTGCCGATGCCCGTAGCCGGAGGAACCCCCAAAGCCCCCCCCCCCGGGGCTGCTTCGTGAGAAGGGCCAGGCGGCCTTACGGATGAACTTCCTTGGGGCTTGCCGTGGTGGGCGACGAGCCCGGCAGCACGGGGAGACGCCGCTGCCTCGCCCCAGCTGTGGCCGACGGGGAAGGGCCGGGACAAAGAGCTCAGGGCGGGCGGGCGCGGGGCTGGCAGAGTGAACCGCCCGGCAGGGCCGAACACGGCTCCAGCAAGCGTGAGGTGGAGGACGCCGCGGGGAGCGGCTCTCTGTGTCGCACCCGGCAAGGTGCAGGGAGCCCGGGCTTGCCTCCTGCTCCAGATGGAAGCGCTTAAGGGGAGCCCTGTGGCTGGGTCAGGCCACAGATCGACGCCATCAGCACCCCGCGGTCCAGAAGAAGAATGGGTCCCTCAGATATTCTGGTCTCAAGGTCTTTATGGCTTTATAGACCAAAGTTTAAGGTGTTAAACTTGGGTTGGTAGCTGTCAGTGCAGTTCCTTTGGTACAGATCTTCTGTGTGCGTCTGACAATGAGGCCAGCAACAAGTCCTCTTGACCCTTGCGCTTCTTAAGATTTATTAAAGCTTGCCGAGTATGACTGAATGGATCTAAGGTGTGATCAATGCATCTCTGAAGGAGGGAGGGGTCCCAGCTGCCTTAAAAGGTGGTGATCTGACTGCTCCTGAAAAAGCCTACTCTGGACCCATTTGTTTGTGGCAACTACCGCCAGGTCACAAATACCCCCTTTTTAAGGAAGGTGATGGAGAAGGTTGTGGCGCAGCAATTGCAAGTACTCTTGGATGAAACAGATTATCTTGACCCATTCCAGTCTGGGTTTAGGCCTGGTTGTGGGACTGAATCAGCCTTGGTCGCCCTGACGAATGACCTGCAGCCCTGTTATTCTTACTTGATTTCCCAGCAGCTTTTGATATCATTGGCCATGGTATTCTTCTGAGCCAACTTGGTGAGATGGGTATCAGAGGCACTGTTTTATAGTGGTTCTGATCCTACCTCCAGGGTCATTTTTGTTGGAAGTGGGGCAAGAGCAACTCCTGCTTTGTTCTTTTGTCTATGTTCCAGAGGGAAGATAGAGCTAGGGTCCTCCAGATGGATAGGCTTGTTTACCTTTACCTGTGATGCTCCGACTGACTTCCTTCTGTCGCTAGACTGTGACGGGAAGCTTACCTGCCCCTCCTCCTTCCGCCCTTTCCCCTCCTTTGACCTCCGGCTGTCCGGGAGAGAGGAGACATCCCTTTGTCTCTGCTGTTTCCAAGCCATGAGGCTAACTCCCGCACCTGGGCATTACGCCTCCAACTTAGCTAGTTAGTTAGAACTAGGTATGCCTTTTCTATCTATTATGTATTTCTATAAATAAAGTAGTTTTTCTTATTTTACTAAGTCTCAAGTCTCAGTGATGCTGATGCAGGGTACAAGCCTGCTTTCTTAGGCAAATGCACGCACACGCTGCCACACTCGCATTTCAACATCTGCTGTTACTCTGCTGCTGTGGTGTTGCTTTAAACTACATTAAGCACACAAATTACACGCAGTGCAACAATTTTCATATAATAGCATTGGGTTGTTGTCTTTTGGCCCCCTGGCAGTTGTGCTGTGGGGTACTGCAGGGTATCATCTTGTCCCCAGTGCTGTTTAAGTCTATATGAATATTTTTAAATCTATATTTGGGGCGAGATGTCAGCAGTACGCTGATGATACCCAGCTCTGTTTCTCTGTAATATCTGAATCGGGAGAGGGCATGCAAGCCCTTGGCTGCTGCCTGGACTTGGTGGTGGGCTGGATGAGGGCCAACAAACTGAGTCTGAATCCTAGCAAGACGGGCACTGTTAGTTGGTGGCTCCAGAGTCCAGGTAATTGGAGAATTACAGGTTCGTAGTCTGTGGTTGCTCCTGGATCCAGCGTTGTCACTAAAGGCCCAGGTGACCTCAGTGGCTAGGAGTGCCTTTTACCCGCTTTGGCTGGTAAGACTGATGCAGCTGATTCTGAACAGTGGTCAGGCCATTCTGGAGCAGGATAGCCTGACCACTGTTGTCCATGCACTGGTAACCTCTAGGTTGGATTACTGTAATGCGCTCTATGTGGGGTTGTTCTTGAGGCTGGTCCGGAAGCTGCAGCTGGTGCAAAGTGCAGTGGCGTGACTGCTGACTGGGGCAGGGTATCGCAACGTCACCCCACTGCTGAAAGAATTGCACTGGCTGCCCTTTCCCTACTGGGCCAAGTCCAAGGTTCTAGCTTTGGGGTGCAAAGCCCTTTGCAGCTTGGGGCCAGGATACCTGACAGATTGTTTTACCCTTTATAGATCCAGTCGATCACAGCATGATGCAGGTGAGGGCCTCCTGCAGAAACCGTCTTATCAGCAGGTCCGTTCCGCACAACATAGGAAGCAAACTTCTAGTGTTGCAGCACCTATCCTTTGTTAGGTTATTCTTTGTTAGTCCTTCTTGATCTTTCAGCAGCGTTTGACACGATCGACCATGACATTCTCTTGGGCCGCCTCTCCGAGATGGGCTTATGAGGCGCTGTTTTTCAGTGGCTCCGCTCTTTCTTGGAGGGCAGATCACAGACAGTACTATTTGGGGATTTTAGCTCTGATCCCTGGCCATTGTCATGCGGAGTACCACAAGGCTCGGTGCTTTCACCGATGCTGTTTAACATTTACATGAAACCGGTGGGAGAGATCACCCGGAGGTTTGGAATTCGGATTCACCAATATGCTGATGACATCCAGCTTTATTTTTCCTTCCCTCCGGATATGAAAGATGCCATCCTTCCTTTAAATAATTGTCTAACAGCAGTTAAGACCTGGATGACACAGAATAAGCTGAAATTGAACCCAGATAAAACAGAGGTGCTGGTGGTTGGGCACCGAACCAAGTTGGAAATAGGGAATGTACCGTTATTAGACGGAGTTTTACTCCCTTTAAAGACCCAGGTTCGTAGTTTGGGTGTCCTTCTGGATTCGGCCTTGACTTTGGAGGCCCATGTCTTAGCAACTTCCAGAAGTGCCTTTGCCCGCCTAAAATTGGTTCGCCAATTGCGCCCTTTTCTGGAACTCTCTGACCTAACCACGGTTACCCATGCCTTGGTTACGTCTAAGTTAGACTATTGTAACTCGCTTTATACTGGACTTCCCCTTAAAATACTTCGTCAACTGAAATTAGTCCAAAGAGCGGCTGCCAGGATGTTAATAGGAGCAGGTTGGCGAGTTCACACTACTCCGCTCCTAAAACAACTACACTGGCTTCCAATTTCTTATCGAGTTCAGTTTAAAATCCTGGTTTTAACGTTTAGAGCTTTATCTGGTTCAGGCCCTAGTTATCTTTCAAATCGTATTTCGTTTTATGAGCCTGCTCGTTCTTTAAGATCTTCATTAGACCCCGGCCTTAATATTCCTTCTTTTTCCCAAATTCATCGGACTGGTATTAGGAATAGATCGTTTTCGGTGGTAGCACCAACTCTTTGGAATTCTCTTCCGCAGGAAATTCGTTCTTCCCCCTCTTTAATTAGTTTTCGTCGCCAAGTTAAGACCTTTTTATTTCAGTTAGCTTTTGAATTGTAATGTGAGAGATAATTTATATTTTTTATATATTGTATATTGTATAATGTGTTTGCACTATGTTATTGTTTTGGCCGCTTAGAATTCTTTGGAACTGAAGCGGGATATAAACTTTTTAAATAAATAAATAAATAAAATCCTTTGGAATTTCCTCCCTGTAAATATATAGACAGGCACCATCTCTGTTATTTTTTGGGGATCTACTAAAGACCTTCCTCTTTCAACAAGCCTTTTAAGTAGAAACCTTATCCTAATCTGCATCTGTGTTGGAATTGCTTTTAAAGATGTTTTTAAAGCTTTTTTTGAGCATTTAAAATGGTGTTATGTTTTAATATGTTTTTAAAGCTGCTTTGTTTTAATACATTTTTAAATATGTTTTGTTTTACTATGTTTTAAAGTCTTTTGTTTTTAAGATGTTTTAGGGTATTTTTAGTGTTTTTGTTTGCTGGGCTTCTTCTACGAGGAATGGCAGATTATAAATTTAATAAATATGTGCATGGTAGGAAATCTCACTCAGCAGTCTTTCCACCACATTCTGCATATATTATTTATTTATAAAAATATTTGTATACCACTATTTCATTAAAAATATCAAAGCAGTTTACAACTTGTTTAAAACCATAGAAATTATACTAAAAAACCATTAAAAAATAAAAACAAACATCAATTGTTGCAACAAAAAAAAAGCATGTTTTTAATTGCCTGCATAAGTCTGGCGAAACAGGAAGGCTTTCAGCAGGTGCTTAAAAGTTAAAACAGAAGGTACCTGCTGAATCTCTGTTGGCAGAGCATTCCAGAGAATTGGGCTGACACTTAAGGCTGGATTTCATGTTGATATTAAATAACCCTCACCAACTTGGGGGACAACCAGAGCTGCTCCTACAGAAGATCTCAGTGATTGAGCTGGGATATAAGGGTTCAGGCAGTCCCTAAGATACCCCGGACCTAAGTTGTTTAGGGCTTTGTAAATTAATACAAGGACCTTGAACCTGGGTCAGTAGCAGAGTGGCAGGAACGGCTGTAGCTGAAAAACCAGACGAAGCTGGAAAAAGGCACTCCTAGCCACAGAAGATACTTGGGCCTCTAGTGACAAAGATGAATCCAGGAGTACCCCAAGGCTATGGACCTGGTTCTTCAGAGGGAGCGCGGCCCCATCCATAACAGATAACTGACTATCTCCCGGACATGGCAACCACCTACCCAAAGAGACTGTCTTCCCAGGATTCAACCACAGTTTATTGGCTTCATCGAGTCCACTGCAGTATTCAGACCCTGATCTACAGCATTCACAGCCTCTCCAGATTCAGATGTTACGGAGAAATAGAGCTGCATGTCATCAGCATATTGCTGACACTTTGTTCCAAAACTCCTAATGACCACTCCCAACAGCTTCATATAAATGTTGAATAGCACTGGAGAGAGAATAGTACCCTGCAGAACCCCATAGCAAAAATGCCAGGGGGCTGTGGAACATTCACCCAGTGTTACTCTCCGGATGCAAGCATAACAGTAAGAGCGGAAACAACATAATACAGTGCCTCCAATACCCATCCCACTGAGTGGGTCCAGGAGGATACCATGCTGAATAGTATCAAATGCTGCTGAAAGACTGAGCAGAAGTAACAGGGTTGCACTTCTCCTGTCTCTTATGATAAAGGTCA
Organism: Rhineura floridana; assembly: GCF_030035675.1. Classification (NCBI taxonomy): domain Eukaryota; kingdom Metazoa; phylum Chordata; class Lepidosauria; order Squamata; family Rhineuridae; genus Rhineura; species Rhineura floridana. The sequence continues at coordinate 323,382,487 of NC_084480.1, read as the reverse complement.
TCCATATATGAAAGTGAAAAAACTTTTTTATGCATAGGAAATGGTAGCTGTTCTGTATGTTATTGTTATTATATAGTCACGAGAGTGGCTGTATACTATAGCCAGCATGGATCTGTAGCATTCTGCAATGTTAAATTGAAACTACCCCCATGCCCTTCTGATGCTTCCCATAAGCACAGTTCAAAATAAAACCTTACAAAACTCATAGTCCTGAACTCAGAAACTCTTGCTTAACAACCCTCTGAGTCTTCACGGTGCTACACACAACCGTCATACAGAATCGAGAGATCAAAGTGTAAAACAAAAAAAAATCCGGACCCCTTTTGGACTTTTTTTCTGTCAGTGGTCTCATAATTCGTTGAAATTAAAAATCAGCCATGTTCACAGAGTACCTGTAATCCTACTACTGACCTTGCCCCATACTCTTACCTTCATCGTCTGCAGTTAAAAAGTTAAAAAATGCATGGCTGATTTTTAATTAATTTAAGAAATTTAACATTGAATAACAACAACAACAACAACAATATTTATATACCACCCCATAGCCAAAGCTCTCTGGGCGGTTTACAAAAAGTCTGCATTGAAGTCTATTATAACATCAGGCATGCTCAATAAGAACCAACTGTCAGTGTTCTAAAAGCCAGAATTACACCTACGTCAGACAGTCATGGCTTCCCCCAAAGAATCCTGGGAAGTATAGTTTGTGAAGGGTGCTAAGAGTTGTTAGGAGACTCCTATTCCCCTCACAGAGCTGCAGTGGCCAGAGTGGTTTAACAGTCAGCTCCTCTTCTGGGGATTGTACCAGTGAAGCACCTTTCACTAACTACACTTCCCAGGATTCTTTGGGAGAAGCTATGACTGTCTAAACAATGTGAAATAAAGGCCTGGTGTGGATGTGGTCAGTGACAACCCTGGTTTAAATTTGGGTTGGAAACTACAAGTGCCTGCTGTAGAATAAAAAGGTGGGGGGAATGTTGAAAAGCAATGATACTGTTCACAGTGTTTTCCTTTTGAAAAGGAAAGGGGCTTTCCCTCTGCCCAGTGCCCACCCAATCTCGTTCACTCCTTCCCTCCCTGCTCCCCCAGTTCAGTTTCACCTATTCTAAGTATGACTGTACAGGAGTAAATCCCATTGAACTCCAAAAGCATGCAAATGCTCAAACCAGCCCTCCCCTCCTCCTCTGTCCTATCCTCTCCCTTTTGCTCCTTCCCTCTCCCATCCCTGCCCACCCCCTCCAATCCCCTGCCCCCTCCTTCCCTCTTCTGTTCCCTCCCCCTCCTCCTCCATGATCAGTTTTACCTACTCTAAGCATGATTTCATGGGAGTAAATTCCATTGAACTGGTTATGGGACTGAATTGGCCTTGGTCGCCCTGATGGATGACCTTTATTGGGAGAAGAACAGGGGGAGTGCGACCCTGTTATTCTTACTTAATCTCTCAGTGGCTTTTGATACCATTGACCATGGTATCCTTCTGGGCTGACTTAGTGAGACGGGTATTGCAGCCACTGTTTTACAGTGGACTGCGGGGTCTTTTTCAGAAAATAGCATTTGGGTGATTGACTTTTGGCCCCCTGGCAGTTCTGCTGAGGAGTGCCACAGGGTACCATCTTGTCTGAATCCTAGCAAGACGGAGGTGCTATGGGTTGGTGGTTCCCGAGTTCGGATAATTGGTCTGTTGCCTGCTTTGGATGGGGTCATACTCCCTCTGAAAGAGCAGGTTGGTAATCTGGGGGTGCTCCTGGATCCATCATTGTTGCTAGAGGACCAGGTGAGCTCAGTGGCTAGGAGTGCTTTTCACCAGGTTCAGCTGCTAAGACAGCTGCAGCTGTTTCTGGACCAGAATAGCCTGAATTGTCCATACACTGGTAACCTCTAGGCTGGATTACTGTAATGCACTCTATGTAGGGCTGCCCTTGAGGTTGGTCCGGAAGCTGCAGCTGGTGCAAAATGTTGCGGTAAGATTGCTCACTGGGGCAGGGTATCACCATGTCACCCCACTGCTGAAAAAATTGCACTGTCTGCACATTTGCTACTGGGCCAAATTCAAGGTTCGAGTTTTGGTGTACAAAGCCCTATATAGCTTGGAACCAGTATACCTGAAAGACTGTCTTCTCCCTTATATACCCAGTCAGTCACTATGCTCTGCGGGTGAGGGCCTCCTGCAGATACCATCTTTTCAGGAGGGCCGTTCTGCACAATATTGGAAATGGACCTTTAGTGTGGCGGCACCTACCCTTTGGAATTCCCTCCCCTTGAATATTAGGCAGGCAACATATCTGTTATCTTTTGGTGCCTATTGAAGACCTTCCGCTTTCAACAAGCCTTTTGAGACCCATCCCAGTGTGCATCTGTGTCGGAATTGTTTTTAATATGTTCTTAAACCTTTTAAAAAAAATTTTAATATTAGAAAATGTTTTGAAAGCTTTTTTTAAGAAATGTTTTTAAAGATGTTTTGTTTTAATGTGTTTTAAAGTTTGTTTTTATGGTGTTTTAAAGTTTTTAGTGCTTTGGTTTGCCACCTTGAGCTCCTGCTGGGAGGAAGGTCATAAGAACATAAGAACATAAGAAGAGCCTGCTGGATCAGGCCAGTGGCCCATCTAGTCCAGCATCCTGTTCTCACAGTGGCCTACCAGGTGCCTGGGGGAAGCCCGCAAGCAGGACCCGAGTGCAAGAACACTCTCCCCTCCTGAGGCTTCCGGCAACTGGTTTTCAGAAGCATGCTGCCTCTGACTAGGGTGGCAGAGCACAGCCATCATGGCTAGTAGCCATTGATAGCCCTGTCCTCCATGAATTTGTCTAATCTTCTTTTAAAGCCATCCAAGCTGGTGGCCATTACTGCATCTTGTGGGAGCAAATTCCATAGTTTAACTATGCGCTGAGTAAAGAAGTACTTCCTTTTGTCTGTCCTGAATCTTCCAACATTCAGCTTCTTTGAATGTCCACGAGTTCTAGTATTATGAGAGAGGGAGAAGAACTTTTCTCTATCCACTTTCTCAATGCCATGCATAATTTTATACACTTCTATCATGTCTCTTCTGACCCGCCTTTTCTCTAAACTAAAAAGCCCCAAATGCTGCAACCTTTCCTCGTAAGGGAGTCGCTCCATCCCCTTGATCATTCTGGTTGCCCTCTTCTGAACCTTTTCCAACTCTATAATATCCTTTCTGAGATGAGGCGACCAGAACTGTACACAGTATTCCAAATGCGGCCGCACCATAGATTTATAGGTCAGGATATAAATCAAGTAATTAATACATAAATAATAAATAATCATCCCAGACTGCAGGACACGGAATAATGGGCTCAAGTTACAAAAACCAGCTTTCGGCTGAACATCCGGAAAAACTTCCTAACTGTTAGAGCGATACGACAATGGAACCAATGACCTAGGGAGGTGGTGTGCTCTCCCACACTGGAGGGATTCAAGACGCAGCAGGACAGCCACCTGCCGGGAATGCTTTCAGTTGGATTCCTGCATCAAGCAGAGGGATGGCCTCATAGGCCCTTTCCAGCTCTACTATTCTGTGATTCTGTGAAAATTATCATCATTCATTCATTCATTCATTGGCGATCACTCGTGGCCATGTAAGATTGTCTTCCACGGTAAGGTCCATAAGTGACTGTGGAGGCCAATTCTGGATCCACACAGCCTCCCACAGTGAGGACATAGGTTTCCAGATGGAAGATGGTCACGAAGAGGATTTCCTTGATGCGCCTTCCGCTTAGCTCGTTTGTCCCTTTCGCCCTGTACTTGTGCTTCTTCAAAGTCCATAGGGCCTTTGATAATGGCCAACCTCCAATTGGGATGCTCATGGGCCAAGGCTTCCCAGTTCTTGATGCTCATGTTACATTTTTTTAGATTAGCTTTGTGAACATATTTAAGCCTCTTTTGCTGTCCACCGATATTCCATTTTCCATCCTTAAGTTGGGAGTAAAATAGCTGCTTTGGAAGACGGTAATCAGGCATTTGAACAACATGGCCGGTCCAGTGAAGTTGATGTTGGAGGATCATTGTTTCAACACTGGTGGACTTTGCTTCTTCCAATATGCTAACATTAGTCCACCTATCTTCCCAAGTAATTTGCAGACTTTTCCGGAGGCAGCGTTGGTGGCATCTTTCAAGAAGTTGGGAGTGGCGTTTATAGATGGTCCATGTTTCACAGGCGTACAGTAAGGGCAGGAGTACAATGGCTTTATAAATAAGCATTTTGGTCTCCCTGCAAATATCCCGATCCTCGAACACTCTACGCTTCATTCAGGAGAATGCGGCACTCGCAGAGCTCAGACGATGCTGAATTTCAGCATCGATGTCAGCTTTTACAGAGAGATGGCTGCCAAGATAAGAAAAGTGATCAACATTCTCCAGTGTCGCACCATTAAGCTGGATTGATGGTGCTACAGAGGGATTGGTTCGCACTTGCTGATGAAGCACTTTGGTTTTTTTGATGTTAAGCGAGAGCCCAAGGTTTCCATATGCTCTGCAAAGACATTTAGGATAGTTTGAAGATCTTCCTCTGAATGTGTGGAGACTACACATTGGCATATTGAAGGTCTACGACAGAAGTTGTAATTACCTTACTTTTTGCTTTCAGCCTACTGAGATTAAAAAGCTTTCCATCTGTTCGATATGTGATTTCCACACCACTGGGAAGTTTCCCCTCAACAAGGTGTAGAATCATGGCAATGAAAACAGCAAATAAGGTCAGAGCAACGACACATCCCTGTCTGACGCCTGATCCCACTTTGAATGGATCACTTTGAGAGCCACTGTTATCCAAAATTGTCACTGTCATGTTATCATGGAAGAGTAGCAAAATATTCACAAATTTATCAGGGCATCCAATTTTCAGAAGGATGGTCCAGAGAGCAGTTCGATTTACAGTATCAAAGGCCTTAGTCAGATCAATAAGCGCCATATACAGAGGTCGGTTTTGCTCCCTGCATTTTTCTTGAAGCTGTTGTGCAGTGAAGATCATGTCCACTGTCCCCCTGGAAGGGCGGAAACCATTTTGGGATTCAGGGAAGATGTCTTCTGAAATAGGTAGGAGGCGATTTGCGAGGATCCTTGCAAGGTAGTTCCCACAATCTGTTCTATCACCCTTCTTGAAAAGAGTGATAATTATGGCATCCCTAAAGTCTTCTGGGATCTCTTCCCTCATCCAGATTTTTTCGATGAGTTTATGAAATTGTTGTGTAAATTCAGGCCCACATTCTTTAAAGACTTCAGCAGGAATCCCCTCAGGTCCACTAGCTTTGTTATTCTTCATTTGATTAATGGCTTTACTGACTTCATCCAAATTAGGGGATACGGCAAGCTCATCTCTAATTTGTTGTTGTGGGATTTGCGAGAAGACCTCATCAGCCACAATAGAGTTATGATTAAGGAGGTCGTGGTGATGCTCTTTACAATGCAGTGCAATAGACTATTTTTATTTTATTTTATTTATATACCGCCCACAGACCGGGGGCTCTCAGGGCGGTGCACAACATGGATAAAATACAATAAAATTACAAAAACAGTAAAATAGACATTATTAAACAAGTAAACAGCCAGATATACTTTGTCCTTTAGAAGTTTGGTACCATCTATTGAATGTAAGGGATTTGTACCATAATTTGTAGGTCCATAGATGGCCTTTGTGGCATTAAAAAAGCCCCGTGCATCATGAGCATCTGCAAAATGCTGGATTTCTTGAGCTTTCTTTATCCACCAGGTGTTCTTAAGTCCTCTAGTTCTTCTTTGGACCTCAGCCTTGCACTGGCATAGATGTTTCTCTTAGCAGCACAGTTAATGTATTTTTGCCATATCTGGAAGGCTTTCCTTTTCTTGTCAATATGTTCAATCTCACTATCATTCTCATCAAACCAGTCCTGATGTTTCTTAGTTTGGTATCCAATAGGCTGTTCACATGCTGCAATAATGGAAGTCTTCAGTTTAATCCAGTGTTCCTCAACGTTTTCAGGGAGTTCTGTAGGTAGAAAATCATCATGGCTTAGTCTGCCAGAATCAATTTGTGATTCCAGCACAAGCTGAGCACCAGCACCACCAATCAGGCAAGTGCCATAGCTCAGTGAGTAGAACAACAGATATTGTGTCTGCAGATGGACTGCCAGGTTCAATCCCAGCATCTTGTGAGCGATAGATTAGGCAGCAGGAGTTGACAGAGGCTTCCCCCTGCCCGAGACTGTGGAGGCAGCTTCCGCTAGCATAGATGGGACTTGGCTGGACAGACACATAGCCCGAGCTGGCCTAAAGCAGCTGCCCCTGGCCTCCCCCCTGACACACACACCCCTGCTCCTCCTTGAGTTGTCTGTACATGAGGAACACTGACAGAGCAGGCTGAGTGGATGAGGAGCAGGGCTGGGCTTCTCTCCCACCTTCAGCCAGGCTAGGCAGGCACAGGGCAGATTTCAAGGACTCCAGCTGATGTCTGCAATCTGGCTCCATTGAGGGTTTTTTGGGGGGGGAGGATGTGTTTACTTTCCTAACTGGGCCAGCACCCTACTGGCTCAAGGAGACAGCAGGTCAGCCGTGAAAGGACTGCAGTGGGTGTTGAGCGATTTGCCTTTGTGAAAGTGTCTGCAGCTTGAGCCTGGCTGGGAAGTCTGGAGAGTGGCCCACACGTGGCACCTTCTCTACAGGGATCACCGGTGGGTGTCTGCTTCTTTCTGCTGCTTCTCCTGCTGGGCTCGCCGCTGCTCTTCCGCCTCATAGAATAGTAGAGTTGGAAGGGGCCTACAAGGCCATCAAGTCCAACCTCCTGCTCAATGCAGGAATCCAAATCAAAGCATTCCTGACAGATGGCTGTCCAGCTGCCTCTTGAATGCCTCCAGTGTCATAGAGAGCCCACTACCTCTCTAGGTAATTGGTTCCATTGTCGTATGGCTCCAACAGTTAGGACGTTTTTCCTGATGTCTAGTCAAAATCTGGCTTTCTGCAACTTGTGCCCATTATTCTGTGTCCTGCACTCTGGGACGATTGAGAAGAGATCCCAGCCCTCCTCTGTGTGACAACCTTTCATGTACTTGAAGAGTGCAGTCATATCTCCCCTCAGTCTTCTCTTCTCCAGGCTAAACATGCCCAGTTCTTTCAGTCTCTCCTCATTGGGCTTTGTTTCCAGTCCCCTGATCATCTTTGTTGCCCTCCTCTGAACCTGTTCCAGTTTGTCTGCATCCTTCTTGAAGTGCGGAGACCAGAACTGGACGCAGTATCCAAGATGAGGCCTAGCCAGTGCTGAATAGAGGGGAACTAGTACTTCACGTGATTTGGAAACTATACTTCTGTTAATGCAGCCTAATATAGCATTTGCCTTTTTTGCAGCCACATCACACTGTTGGCTCATATTCAGCTTGTGATCAACGACAATTCCAAGATCCTTCTCAAATGTCGTACTGCTGAGCCAAGTATCCCCCATCTTATAACTGTGCATTTGGTTTCTTTTTCCTAAGTGTAGAACTTTGCATTTATCCCTGTTGAATTTCATTCTGTTTTCAGCCCAATGCTCCAGCCTATCAAGGTCCCTTTGAATTTTGTTTCTGTCTTTCACGGTATTAGCTATGCCCCCCAATTTTGTATCATCTGCAAATTTGATAAGCATGTTTTGTACCTCCTCATCCAAGTTGTTAATAAAAATCTTAAAGAGCACTGGGCCCAGGACTGAGTCCTGTGGTACCCCACTCGCTACTTCCGCCCAGTTTGAGAAGGAACCATTGATAAGCACTCTTTGAGTACGATTCTGGAGCCAACTGTGGATCCATCTAATAGTTCCATCCAGCCCACATTTAGCTAACTTGCTAATCAGAATATGATGGGGCACTTTGCCAAAAGCTTTGCTAAAGTTGAGATATATTATGTCCACAGCTTTCCCACAGTGAATGAATGAATGAATTTTGAATGAATGAATGAATGAATTTTATTTACGGTCCATGACCAGTACAAAACATCAAACATTAATTAAAACTAGTTAAAAGTCATACATTAGACAACTGGAATTAGGGTTGTATGAACATTTGAGCTAGTAAGTGTTCTGCGTATGATAATTGCAGTGGTACAGAACCTTGCAACAGAGTTAGTAATTTCTGGATATTGGTCCGATAAAAGGTAACTGGTATAGTATGAAAGGTCCCGGCCTGGGATCAATTGGGTAATTGAAGTTATATTTGATGAACGAATGTCATCATAAAATGGGCAAGATAGAAGCACATGGGATGCCGTTTCAACTTCTCCCATCCTGCACGGGCATAGCCGCTCTAGTCAAGGGATTCCACGATATCTACCCTCGGGGAGAGCTGACAGAAGCACATCAAATCTCGCCAATGTGAATGCTTTTCTATGTCTAGCGCTGGAAAGATTAGTGAAATATTGCGCAGGTACAAAACCCTTGGAGAAGGAGGTAACATCAAGCCTAGATACTGCTGATGCTGTGGGTTTGAAGCTCCATTTCCAGTATACATTGGGAAATAACTGACAACGCTCTAGAAAATCCCATCGCAGCAATGGCCGGGAGTGAGAAACCAAGAGTTGCAAATTTCCTGATCATAGACTTGTTGTAGTGGTGATTCCAAGCGTATGCCCAGTGACCGGTTGTACCCGGTTGTGGCCAGCATCAGTGTACCCAGGATAGATAGACGCAGACAGTTATAGGTTTAAGAGTCTTTACTGACTTTAAGTTACAGAGATAAACGCATTCCTGGCTTCTCCTAACTTCTAACAACATCCCCCACACTTTGTGCCTTCGCTTTCAAGGATATATAGCTTTCACTGCCCTTTGCCAGCCGCATCTGCTGTGAGCTGACCTTGGCAGTCCTGAACACAGATTAACCCCTTTATAGTCAGTTCTGTACTGTCTTTCTGGAAAACTCTATGCACATACTTCTCAGTAGCCTACAGTTCCCACCTTTTCCATAAAGACATACATTTGCATTAACAATACATGTTTGATACATTGCTTTACAGAGTTACAATCATTACAGACTTTTATGGTTTCACACAATCTAGATACAACGTTTCCTCATCATACTTTTCTGTGTATTTATTTGTTTCTTTACTTCTGATTGTGCCAATCTGAAACCTGTCCGGTGGTTTCCCCAAGTTAGCTCTTTCAGAGCGTCTCAATGTTACAGTTTCCTCTATGTTTTCCCCATCCACTCCAGTAACAGGTTCTTCTTCTTGTTGTTGTTTTACCTCCTGCTCTGGGCTTCTCTTGTCTCACTCTGGGTTCGAATGCTGCCTATTCTGAGCCATAGCCTGGGCCCATAACCCTTGTTGTAGCGGTGATTCCAAGCGTATGCCCAGTGACCGGTTGTACCCGGTTGTGGCCAGCATCAGTGTACCCAGGATAGATAGACGCAGACAGTTATAGGTTTAAGAGTCTTTACTGACTTTAAGTTACAGACATAAACGCATTCCTGGCTTCTCCTAACTTCTAACAACATCCCCCACACTTTGTGCCTTCGCTTTCAAGGATATATAGCTTTCACTGCCCTTTGCCAGCTGCATCTGCTGTGAGCTGACCTTGGCAGTCCTGAACACAGATTAACTCCTTTATAGTCAGTTCTGTACTGTCTTTCTGGAAAACTCTATGCACATACTTCTCAGCAGCCTACAAGACTTGTGCCAGTTAGATTGATATGAGTCGATCAGTACCAAGGGGGCCAATCAGACAGGAAGAAACCGTAGCTTTAGCCAGAGCTTCACTTTAAGTCTCCAAATGCAGGCCTCAATTGTAGGAAGACCAGCTTCCAGTCTCAGGATGTTATTAGAGACACAGCTTTCCCACAGTCTACCAGGGAGGTTACCCAATCAAAAAATGAGATGAGATTAGTTTGGCAGGATTTCTTCTCCATAAATCCATGTTGGCTTCTAGTAATCACTGCATTATTTTCAAGGTGCTTACAGATTGACTGCTTTATAATCTGCTCCAGAATTTTTCCAGGGATTGATGTTAGGCTGACTGGTCTGTAGTTCCCCGGTTCCTGCTTTTTGCCCTTTTTGAAGATAGGGACAACATTAGCTCTCCTCCAGTCATCCGGCACTTTATCAGTCCTCCACAATTTCGCAAACATAATAGAGAGCGGTTCTGAGAGTTCTTCAGCCAGTTCCTTCAATACTCTAGGATGCAGTTTATTGGGCCCTGGAGATTTGAACTTGTTCAGAGTGATTAGGTATTCCTTGACCATTTGTCTATCAATGTCAAGGTCCAATCCTGCCCCTTCTATTTCATGTTTCCTGGGAGGGTCATAGACCCTTTTTTGGGAGAAGACTGAGCCAAAGTAGGAATGGAGCACTTCTGCCTTTGTCATCATTTTGCCATCCTCATTGAGTAGCTGTGCCACTGTTTCTTTTCTCTGTCTTTTACTATGGATGTACCTGAAGAAAGCTTTTTTGTTGCTTTTAGCATCTCTCACTAAACTCAGCTCTTTCTCAGCTTTAGCCTTCCTGACTCCATCCCTGCAATTCCGTGATATCTGCCTGTACTCTTCCTTTGTGGCCTGGCCTTCTTTCCACTTCCTGTGTCTCTTTTTGTTTTCAGGTCATCTCTAAGCTTTTTGTGAAGCCACATTGGCTTCTTCTGTTGTTTCCCCCCTTTTTTTCCTTATTGGAGTTGCTTGCCATTGCGCTTTTAGAATTTCCTTTTTTAAAAACTCCCACCCATCTTGGACTCCTGTTCTCATTAGGGTGGCTTGCCATGGAACCGTATTTACAATTGTTTGAGTTTATTAAAATCAGCTTTCCTGAAGTCCAGGGTGCGTGTATGGCTACTCTCAGCTTTTGCTTCTGTTAAAATCAAGAATTCAAGTATGGTGTGGTCACTTTCCCCCAGAGTTCCTGCAACTGCCACTTCATCCACCAAATCATCTCTATTGGTTAGAATCAAGTCCAGGATAGCTGATCCTCTGGTTGCTTCCTCCACTTTCTGTAGGAGAAAGTTATCTCCAACACGTCAGAAATTTCTTGGAGGGGCCGTGTTTGGCAGAATTTGTCTCCCAACAATCCCAATAATCGGGATAATTTAAATCCCCCATTACTACTACATCATGCCTCATTGAAACATTGGCAATTTGCTTTTCAAAACTTACATTCTTGTCTTCTCCTTGATTGGGTGTTCGGTAGTAGACTCCAAGCACCACATTCCTTTTATTAATTGCCCCATTAATTTTAATCCAGATACTCTCTGTGGAGCTACCAAGCTCATCTTCCTGTATTTCTGTGCAGGGATATACCAGCATGGTTAACGAGCAGAGTCAAGGAAGCTCTTAGAGGCAAAAAGTCTTCCTTCACAAAATGGAAGTCTTGTCCGAATGAAGAAAATAAAAAAGAACACAAACTCTGGCAAAAGAAATGCAAGAAGACAATAAGGGATGCTAAAAAAGAATTTGAGGAGCACATTGCTAAGAACATAAAAACCAACAACAAAAAATTCTATAAATACATTCAAAGCAGGAGACCATCTAGGGAGACAATTGGACCCTTGGATGATAAGGGAGTCAAAGGTGTACTAAAGAACGATAAGGAGATTGCAGAGAAGCTAAATAAATTCTTTGCATCTGTCTTCACAGTGGAAGATATAGGGCAGATCCCTGAACCTGAACTAACATTTGCAGGAAGGGATTCTGAGGAACTAAGACAAATAGTGGTAATGAGAGAGGAAGTTCTAAGCTTAATGGACAATATAAAAACTGACAAATCACCGGGCCCGGATGGCATCCACCCGAGAGTTCTCAAAGAACTCAAAGGTGAAATTGCTGATCTGCTAACTAAAATATGTAACTTGTCCCTCGGGTCCTCCTCCGTGCCTGAGGACTGGAAAGTGGCAAATGTAACGCCAATCTTCAAAAAGGGATCCAGAGGGGATCCCGGAAATTACAGGCCAGTTAGCTTAACTTCTGTCCCTGGAAAACTGGTAGAAAGTATTATTAAAGCTAGATTAACTAAGCACATAGAAGAACAAGCCTTGCTGAAGCAGAGCCAGCATGGCTTCTGCAAGGGAAAGTCCTGTCTCAGTAACCTATTAGAATTCTTTGAGAGTGTCAACAAGCATATAGATAGAGGTGATCCAGTGGACATAGTGTACTTAGACTTTCAAAAAGCGTTTGACAAGGTACCTCACCAAAGGCTTCTGAGGAAGCTTAGCAGTCATGGAATAAGAGAGGTCCTCTTGTGGATAAGGAATTGGTTAAGAAGCAGAAAGCAGAGAGTAGGAATAAACAGACAGTTCTCCCAATGGAGGGCTGTAGAAAGTGGAGTCCCTCAAGGATCGGTATTGGGACCTGTACTTTTCAACTTGTTCATTAATGACCTAGAATTAGGAGTGAGCAGTGAGGTGGCCAAGTTTGCTGATGACACTAAATTGTTCAGGGTTGTTAAAACAAAAAGGGATTGCGAAGAGCTCCAAAAAGACCTCTCCAAACTGAGTGAATGGGCGGAAAAATGGCAAATGCAATTCAATATAAACAAGTGTAAAATTATGCATATTGGAGCAAAAAATCATGGGGTCTAAACTGGCGGTGACCGACCAGGAGAGAGACCTCTCCTGGACAGCACGATGTGGACAGCACGATGAAAATGTCGACCCAGTGTGCGGCAGCTGTGAAAAAGGCAAATTCCATGCTAGCAATAATTAGGAAAGGTATTGAAAATAAAACAGCCGATATCATAATGCCGTTGTATAAATCTATGGTGCGGCCGCATTTGGAATACTGTGTACAGTTCTGGTCGCCTCATCTCAAAAAGGATATGATAGAGTTGGAAAAGGTTCAGAAGAGGGCAACCAGAATGATCAAGGGGATGGAGCGACTCCCTTACGAGGAAAGGTTGCAGCATTTGGGGCTTTTTAGTTTAGAGAAAAGGCGGGTCAGAGGAGACATGATAGAAGTGTATAAAATTATGCATGGCATTGAGAAAGTGGATAGAGAAAAGTTCTTCTCCCTCTCTCATAATACTAGAACTTGTGGACATTCAAAGAAGCTGAATGTTGGAAGATTCAGGACAGACAAAAGGAAGTACTTCTTTACTCAGCGCATAGTTAAACTATGGAATTTGCTCCCACAAGATGCAGTAATAGCCACCAGCTTGGATGGCTTTAAAAGAAGATTAGACAAATTCATGGAGGACAGAGCTATCAATGGCTACTAGCCATGATGGCTGTGCTCTGCCACCCTAGTCAGAGGAAGCATGCTTCTGAAAACCAGTTGCCGGAAGCCTCAGGAGGGGAGAGTGTTCTTGCACTCGGGTCCTGCTTGCGGGCTTCCCCCAGGCACCTGGTTGGCCACTGTGAGAACAGGATGCTTCGGCTGGTAGCCCAACTACGACCCTATCTGGACAGGGAGAATCTCGCCTCAGTTATCCATGCTATGGTAACCTCTAGATTGGACTACTGTAATGCACTCTACGTGGGGCTACCTGTGAAGACGGTTCGGAAACTTCAGCTAGTGCAAAATGCTGCGGCCAGAGTTCTCACTGGGACAAAGAAATTTGACCATATAACACCTGTCCTGGCGCAGCTGCACTGGCTACCGATATGTTTCCGGGCCAGATTCAAAGTGTTGGTTCTTACCTATAAAGCCCTAAACGGCATCGGACCGCAATACCTGGTGGAACGCCTCTCTCGCTATGTACCTACCCGTTCACTACGCTCGACGTCGAAGGCCCTTCTCCGGGTCCCAACTCATAAAGAGGCCCGGAGATCAACAACTAGATCTAGGGCCTTCTCGGTGGTGGCCCCCGAACTATGGAATGCCCTCCCAGACGAGATACGCCTGGCGCCTTCTTTGTTATCTTTTCGGTGCCAGGTAAAAACCTACCTTTTCGCCCAGGCTTTTTAAACATTTTAAATTTAATTTTAAACCTAATATGGATTTTAATTTATAAACTCAATGGCAATTCTATTTCGGATTTTTATCATGTTATATTTTTCACACTTGCTCATATTTTAATTGTGATTTTATTTGTTGTACACCGCCCTGAGAGCTTTCTGCTATAGGGCGGTCTAGAAATGTAATAAAATAAAATAAATAAATAAATAAATGCTGGACTAGATGGGCCACTGGCCTGATCCAGCAGGCTCTTCTTATGTTCTTATGTTCTTATATTTTTAACATATAGCGCAACTCCACCTCCTTTTTATTCCTTCTGTTCTTCTTGAACAAGTTGTATCCTTCAATTGCTGTATTCCAGTCATGGGAGTCATCCCACCAAGTTTCAGTTATACCTATCAAGCTGTAATTGCCCTCCTGTATTAAGAGTTCAAGTTCGTCCTGCTTGTTTCCCATGCTCTGCGCATTAGTATGGAGACATTGAGGACCATGTGATTTATGGCTTGGCTTCCTTACTACATTTTTCTGAGGGCTGTTACTGGGCCCTATTAGAGCCAATCTCTTTGGTCCCACTACTGTGCATAAGCTTTCATCAGTCGTTTCCACCAAATTTATGTCTCCCTCCCCTTTAGGATTCAGTTTAAAGCCCTCCTGATGAACTTCTCCATGCTGTGGCCAAACACATTCTTTCCAGTCCCTGTGAGATGCAACCGATCACTTGCCAGCAGTCCATCTTCCAGGAACCATAACCCATGGTCCCAGAATCTAAGTCTCTCATGTCTGCACCACCTTCGTAGCCATTCATTCACATGGAGTATTTTTCTTTCCCTTTCTACTCCTCTTCTAATTACTGGAAGGATGGATGAAAAAATTATCTGGGCCCCAAAGTCCTTGAGTTTCCTTCCCAGAGCTTCAAAGTCTGATGTGATTTCTCCATTTGGCAGTTTCATTTGTTCCCACATGGATGAGGAGAAAGGGATACCTGTTGGTGGGGTTGATGAGTGATGGCAACCTTTCCATCACATCTCTAATCCATCCTCCTGGTAGACAGCATACCTGGCGAGTCCACGGTTCTTTTCGGCATACTTGCGTCTCGATCCCACGCAGTAGGGAGTGTCCCACTACTAGTACTCTTCTCTTCTTGTTGTGGGGCGTGGTTTCATTGTCCCTGCTTGATCGAGCTTCAGCTTCTTGCTCATTGTCACATGGGGTCTCCTGTAATTGTTCCTCCACAGGCTGTACTCCAGTCTCCTCCTTGAGTGGTTGTTCCATAGCTCCACTGGTGAAGGGTGTCTTCTAGCTCTTCTGCTCCTAACTGTCACCCTTTCCCATGGAGTTTTCTCCACTTCATTATTTCTCTCCAAAGCAGTCTCCTCTTCTGCTACCACATGCTGTTGCTCCTCCACCTCTACATCTCTTTGCTGCTGTTGTTCCAGCGTTCTGTCTAAGAACTCTTCATCTTCTCTTATAGTCCTCAGTGTGGCCACCCACCATTCCAGGCCTCTCACCTTTTCTTCCAATAGTGCCACGAGCTTACACTTGTTGCACGTGTACGTCATGTTGTTCTCAGGCAAGAATACAAACATTGCACATACCTTGCAGGTCACAACCACTGGAGAATCCTTCCCTTTCATGCTGTCTTCTACCTTTTGTTTATTTCTAACTATTTGTTTTGGAGTGGCCTGTGCTTTGTCATGTCCTACTACAGGGTAAACTTGAGAGTCCCACTAGTATGCAGTGCGCTGTACAAGCAGAATTAGTAATTTGTTTGGTGTTGGGGTTTTTTATGGACCTCCCCTGTTGAAGTCCTTTGTCAAACTCCTGTTTGCTCTGCCTGTTCGCTCGCTCTCTGAAAGCTGGCTTACTTATATGTCTTCACCTGTAGATTAACTGAGACATTTCACTTGCACTCACCTGTCCAGCTGCACAGCATGCCCTTGGAGGATGGTTTGCTTTCTGGCGCATGACTCCCTTAGCACTGGGCCTTGCCTGCTGTTGCAAACACACACCATTTGTCTTGCTTTGTAATGCACACATCCTGGCCCCAGGATGCTTCAAGTCAAACAGCTTTGCCTAGAATGAATCCAAACCCCATTGTCGATTTCATTATTTTTATTTATTTCTTAGATTTTTATCCCACCCTTCCTCCCAGTAGGAGCCCAGGTTGGCATTTTAGTTGTATTGCCTTTGAGTTGGATCCTCCTCAGCATACAGCTCCTGTCTGAAGCACAGACCCCTTCCTTCAGGTGGCCGCCTCGCTCGCTCTCCGTTTTTGGGCCTCAAATGATGCAAACCTTCTGCCCAGTGCTGTCCTCTCCCCCTTGGAAGCCTGTGCCCTGCGGATCTATCCCTGTCCTTCGCCCCGTGCATATTATGAGACCATTGGAGCCCTGTGAAAACCAGCCCCACTGGCCCTCTGCCATGCCCCCTTCCGGAATCCACGGGAGGAGCCGCAATTCACAGGCAACTGGGTTGGTGTGGGTCGACGGAGGGAGGGAGGGATGACGGCACCTCCCCCCCTGCAGCAACAGCCGCAGCTTGTCCCTGTCAAGCCGTGATGGCAAAGTCCCGCCCAACAAGCTGAGAGCAATGCCGTCAGGAGTCTAGACCAAGAGGCTAGATTCCTAGCAGGGGCACCCATGGCGGAATGGTCAAAGCTGAGACACAAGACTAAGATGCATCCAAACTCAGAGGAAGGCAATGGTAAACCACCTCTGAATACCTCTTATCATGAAAACCCTATGAACAGAGTATCCAAAATGCAACACAAGATAGTGCTGGAAGATGAGACCCCCAGATCAGAAGGCACTCACCAAGCTACTGGGGAAGAACAAAGGACAAGCACGAGTAGCGCTATGACTAATGACGCAGCTGGGTCAAAGCCGAAAGGAAGCCCAGAGGCTGATGCGCACAGATGCAAAAGGAGAGTCTGGAGTTGTACGACACACACAGTAGGAACATGGAATGTGAGAAGCATGAACCAGGGAAAGTTAGAAATTTCAAGCAAGAAATGGAACGTATCAACATTACAATACTTAGCGTGAGTGAATTAAAATGGAAGGGAATGGGACATTTTCAATCAGGCAACTACAAAATATTTTATGCAGGAAATGAGAAATCAAGAAGAAACAGGGTTGCTTTAATAGTGAGAAGTGATGTAGCAAAAGCAATTAGGAGCTACTATGCAAGGTCTGAGTGAGTTATATCAATGAGATTAAATGGGAAACCTATTAACATAACCATCATCCAAGTCTACGCTCCAATATCAAACGCAGAAGAAGAAGAATTGGAGAGATTTTATGCAGAAGTACAGGAGGAAATTAATCACACACCAAAACAAGATATGATGATAATCATGGGGGACTGGAATGCAAAAGTAGGGAACAGAGAACTAGGAATTGTGGGGAAATGGGGCTTAGGTGACAGAAATGAAGCAGGAGAAAGACTTGTTGAATTCTGTGAAGCCAATGATTTGTTTCTTGCCAACACATTTTTTGAGCAACCCAAAAGACGACTGTACACGTGGACATCACCAGATGGTCAGTATAGGAATCAAATTGATTATATAATTGGCAACAGAAGATGGAGAAGTTCCATACTTTCTGCAAAAACAAGGCCAGGAGCAGACTGCGGTACAGATCATGAACTGATTGTATTGAAAATCAGAGTAAAGCTAAAGAAGAACAAAGCACTCATAATGCCAAAATACAATTTAAAAAACATCCCAGAAGCATATAAAGATCAAATAAGGAACAGGTTTGAGGCTTTAAACTTAGTTGACAGAGAACCAGAGAACCGATCCTGGCCCGCTTGCACTGGCTGCCTATACGCTTCCAGGCTCAATTCAAAGTGCTGGTTTTGACTTATAAAGCCTTACATGGCTTGGGACCACAATACCTGATGGAGCGCCTCTCCCAATATGAACCTACCCGTACACTATGTTCAACATCAAAGGCTCTCCTTCGGGGACCCACCCAGAGAGAAGCCCGGAAGGTGACAACAAGGAAACGGGCTTTCTCTGTGGTGGCCCCCGAATTATGGAATTCTCTCCCTGATGAGGTACGCCTGGCGCCAACATTGTTATCCTTTCGGCGCCAGGTAAAAACCTTCTTGTTCTCCCAGGCATTTTAACATTTTAATATCTACTTTTAACACCTACATCTATCACTCACAATCTTAATTTTAGTAATTTTAACATTAACATCTTAAACAGCTTCATATTTTAACTGATTTAATACATTTTTATACTTAACATTTTAGGATTGTGTCTATTGTGTCCATGTGTTTAACTATGTTTAGTTATTTTGTTATATTGTTTC
The DNA here is from genome assembly GCF_030035675.1 of Rhineura floridana. Lineage (NCBI taxonomy): Eukaryota > Metazoa > Chordata > Lepidosauria > Squamata > Rhineuridae > Rhineura > Rhineura floridana. The sequence continues at coordinate 323,364,350 of NC_084480.1, read as the reverse complement.
AATGTGTTTGATATATGTTTTTAATTGTATACTGGGTGTTTTTATGCTGTAAACCGCCCAGAGAGCTTCGGCTATTGGGTGGTATAGAAATATAATTAATAAATAAATAAATAATAAAGAACTATGGAATGAAGCCAGGGACATTATAAGGGAAGAATGCAAAAAGACAATACCTCTTGTTAAAAAGAGAGAAAGACCTCAATGGATGATTGAAGAAACTCTTAAAATGGTTAAAGGGAGAAGGAAAGCAAAAGCAAAAGGAGATAGAAACACGGTCAGAACCCTAAATGCAACTATACAATGACTAGTACGTAGGGACAAAGAAAACTATTACAATAGTTATTGTATAGAAATAGAAAAGGACAACAAAATGGGAAAAACAAGAGCCCTATTCCAAAAGATTAGAGAAATGAAAGGGAAATTTAAACCACGAGTAGGGATGTTGAATAATCAACAGGGGAACACACTGACTGACCGAGATGAAATAAAAGGAAGATGGAAGCAATACACTGAAGAACTCTATAAAAGAGATGACAAGATGACAGATTCATTCACGGAGGAACCATATGATGAAGAACCAGAAATTTTAGAATGTGAGATGAAAGCTGCTCTTAAAATTCTTGGAAGAAACAAATCACCAGGAATAGACGGCATACCAATAGAGTTGCTACAAGCTACTGAGACTGAATCTGTCCAAATTTTGACAAAAATTTGTCAAGAAATATGGAAAACTAAACAATGGCCCACAGACTGGAAGCGTTCCATATATATCCCACTTCCAAAGAAAGGGGATCCCAGAGAATGCAGTAATTATCGAACTATTGCCTTAATATCCCATGCAAGTAAAGTAATGCTCAAGATTCTACAACAAAGGCTCTTACCATATATGGAGCGAGAAATGCCAGACGTCCAAGCAGGAATTAGAAAGGGAAGAGGCACCAGAGATCATATCGCAAACATACGTTGGATAATGGAACGGACCAAGGAGTTCCAGTTTGGAAAAAGGGTGAGGTAAAAATAAAGTTTCAATTCAATTCAATTCCAGAAGAAAATCTCCTTGTGTTTTATAGATTACAGCAAAGCCTTTTGACTGTGTAGATCATGAAAAACTATGGAATGCTTTAAAAGAAATGGGGGTGCCACAGCATCTGATTGTCCTGATGTGCAACCTATACTCAGGACAAGAGGCTACTGTAAGGACAGAATATGGAGAAACTGATTGGTTCCCCATTGGAAAGGGTGTGAGACGGGTGTATTTTATCACCCTATTTGTTTAATCTGCACGCAGAACATATCATACGGAAAGCGGGAATGGACCAAGATGAAGGAGGTGTTAAAATTGGAGGGAGAAACATCAATTAAGATATGCAGATGATACCATACTCTTAGCAGAAACCAGTAATGATTTGAAACGAATACTGATGAAAGTAAAAGAGGAAAGCACAAAAGCAGGACTACAGCAGAACATCAAGAAGACTAAAGGAATGACAACAGAAGATTTATGTAACTTTACAGTTGACAATGAGGACATTGAACTTGTCAAGGATTATCAATATCTTAGCACAGTCATTAACCAAAATGGAGGCAATAGTCAAGAAATCAGAAGAAGGCTAGGACTGGGGAGGGCAGCTGTGAGAGAACTAGAAAAGGTCCTCAAATGCAATAATAATAATAATAATAATAATTTAATTTGTGGGTCGCCTATCTGGCCAATGGCCACTCTAGGCGACGTACAATTTAACAACAATACATTACATCATAATAAAATACATCATAAAATACAATAAAACAATAAAACAGTTCCAGTACAGAGTAGTAGGCTATTGGTCGTAAAAATTTAACCCTCCCCGTAAGTCCCAAAGGCCTGTCTGAAGAGCCAGGTCTTCAAAGCTTGGCGGAATACATTCAGGGAATACATTCAGGGAAGGGGCATGTCGAATGTGGTGCTGGAGGAGAGCTTTGCGCATACCGAGGACTGCGAAAAAGACAAATAATTGGGTGTTAGAACAGATTAAACCAGAACTATCAGAAGAAGCTAAAATGATGAAACTGAGGCTATCATACTTTGAACGCATAATGAGAAGACATGATTCACTAGAAAAGACAATAATGCTTGGAAAAACAGAAGGGAGTAGAAAAAGAGGAAGGCCAAACAAGAGATGGATTGATTCCATAAAGGAAGCCACAGACCTCAACTTATAAGATCTGATCAGGGTGGTTCAGGACAGATGCTCTTGGAGGTCGCTGATTCATAGGGTCGCCATAAGTCGTAATCGACTTGAAGGCACATAACAGCAACAACAATGAGGTATTATCCTTGTCACAGTCATCCCGGCGCGCCCTCCTCCTGCGTGGGCGGAGGAAGCTCGCGGGTGCCGGCCTGCACTTGATTGGGCCGCACAGGCTAGGAGGGCAGGAAGAGCCGAAACAGACTGCGCCTGCGCATTCCCTGGAAAGGCGACAGAGAAACGGCGAGTGTGCCCCGCTCCCCCTTGCCGCACATGCGCACTTCCTCCTTGTGTCTCGGGGCTGGTCGCTCGTTGCTAGGCGACAACTGCCCGCGGCTTGAAGCGGCGGCGGAGAGGGTGAGCTGGGGGCGGCACCGAGGCAGCCGGCGACCCCTTCCGGCCAAGTACTGGCTCCCCGCGCGGGCCCTAGAGGGACCCTTCCCCCTTGAATCCTCGCGGGGTGGGGTGGGGCGGTCTCTCTTTTCCTGCCCCCTCTTGTCAGCTCCGCAGCCTCCCTTGGCGAGGCGACCCGGGCAGGTGTGGCGGCTCCGCCGGTTTGGCGACGGCAGTTTGCGTCATACGCGCAGCTCTTCCGCCGAAGGGGGGTCTTGAGCAGCAACTCGCCTCCTTCGCGGTTTCTGCCCGCGGGGGTTACCCTCTTCGCGCCCGGCGCAGATCCGGCGGCGCAGATGCGAAGGGGAGGGGGAGGGGCTGACTGCCTTGCGGGGCGCGGGGCTATCCCCGCCTTGTTTCTGCTGCTCTTGGCTCCCTCGGCGCGCTTCCCCCGTTCCAGAGCACTTATGCGCAGCGTGAAATGCACCAGTCCCAACCCAGGACTGTGCATGGATTTCTGTTCAGCGTCATCTTGTTCTCTCCGTGTTTAAAGCTGGCAATGCCGTTTTATGCCATGTCTGTGCGGCCTCAGGTTGGCAGCTATCCCTCCCTCCCCATTTTGTGTCTTTTGCAGATTTTATAAGCATGGCCTTTATGCTCTCACCCCACTTGAGCACAGGGCTTTGGACAGAGCGCTGCAGCCCTCTGCTCAACAGTTGCTTCCAGGTTGGACACAGCCATTAAGGAGCACTCATTAGGTACACTTGTGGATCCACCTCACAGTAGTGTTGTCCAGTCTGTTGTTATTATTATTACTATCATGATTATGATTTATTCAGTTTGTTAGTGACTTGTTGCCTGAAGGTCTCCAAGTGACCTAAAACAGTGTTAAACAGAAGATAGATAGATAGATAGATAGATAGATAGATAGATAGATAGATAAGACAGTTTTGAAAGCAACAAACAGAACTTCACTCAAGCTTGCTCAGGATCCCTATAAGGATTTCGTTAATCACCTAAAATATATATATAAACATAATTGTGATTAACCAAACAGAGGTTTTTATTATATTAACAAAACGTTTCAGCTTCCGCCTTCATCAGCTGCCAACATACAAATGCTGTTACCAAGGTGGCAGTTATAGAGCTTTGAGGATGGAATGCTCAGAGGGGCTTCATTTGCAGAAGCTAAGTAGTGGTGGTACTGTGCTCCAGGTTCAGGCCATGTGGTGCCAATGTGTCCAGAGAGTAAATCCAAAAGTTCTCCCTTTTGGTCAATGCTGCTGGATCTGCTGGCATCTCTATCGCGGTAATGGAAAAGTCCAACAGGCTGTGACCCTCAATGTTAAAATGCTTTGCAACGGGTTGCTCCACTTATTTTGTCAAAATTGCCGACTTGTGGTTCCTGAAGCGCATGCGTAGGTCAGTTGTGGTCTTTCCTACATATTGGATATGACATCCTGGTCTTTTGCACTCAATGATGTAAACTATATTGCAGGACCTGCAGGTGATGTTCTGTTTGATGTAATATGTCCTGCCTGTCCTAGTGCTTGTAAAAGTGGCTGTCTCCCTGAGGTACACACAGGTGATACAGCGTTTGGAGTGACAAGGATGAGACCCTGGATTGGTGACAGGTGGTTTAAGCACTGCTCTCACCAACAGTCAGCGCAAATTAGGAGGTTGGCAAAATGCTATAACAGGAGGCCTGCTGATGGCTCTGGTAAGATGTTCAGAGCTTGCCAGCAATGGGTAGCTCTCCCTGATTGCTCGGTGATAGGAGATGCTGGATGGAAATCTACCACAAATGGAATCCGTTGCTCTCTGCTCTTTGACATCTCGGTACGATGGAGGAGGTTTTCTCTGGACAGAATGGAGGCTCGGTGGATGTTGCAATTCATAATATGTGGAGAATATCCTCTTCGAAGAAGGTGTTGTTTAAGTTCACTGATCCTTCTCTGGTATTTATCTTCAGTGTTGCAAATAAGTTTGATTCTCAGAGCTAAGCTATACACAATGTTCCTTTATATGCCTAGGATGGCAGGATTTCCAGTTTAAATAGGTGTGGGCATCAGTGGGTTTGCTGTAGAGATCAGTGTCTATTTTGTTGTTTTCAATGGTAAGAAGGACATCCAGAAAAGGGATGTGCGGATTGTCATTTGTACTATTAAATGTAAACGTAATAGAGGGATGGATAGAGTTGATGTAATTTTTAATTGTTCCAAACTCTCTGAAGAAGCCCTCTCCCTTGTCACCACCATCCAATCCTCCCTGAGAGGGAGTAACTGGAGAAGGACCTCAGACAAAGATCATGTTGAGAGAGGTTCCAGATAATATGGAGGTCCTGAGCTGTAAAAAACATTATGCTGTAGGTCAGAACTGACATGGGCCCCATGGAGAATGCTTGGCCGGATTGGGAGAATGGAGAGGGGTTGGTCGATGTTATGGAGGGAGCTGAGGAAATCATGGGTGAAGTGCTTCCAGAAACCTCTGCCAGCTCCATGCCTAGTGAGTCTACTAATATCAGTACCCCCCCTTTGCCTGTGATAGAGAGAGAGAGAGATGGAATCCTCACTGGCATGCAGCCCAGACTTAGCCTTTGAAACAGCTAGGCCCTAATGAACTTGCTGGACTCTTCCAGAGAGATAGGAATGTGTATAGGTTGTCAGAGCCTGGAATAACAGTTTCTACAAGGTCACACAGGCTGGAGAAAAGATACCTTCAGATAAAGAAATCCGTATGCCTTCCCAGGAGAAGTTGCCACCTCACTTCTATGATTGGAAAGTGCTAGATGTAGCACGTAAAGTGCTGCATCTGATGGAGAATGAGAGGGATAGGGGTGGAAACCCTGGAGTGTGTCTATATTGTGGGAAATCAGGCCATTTTGCCCAGACCTGCCCTGGCTCCAGCACGGCCTTCAGGAAACTCCCATGTGGGAACAAATGATAACTGCCAAGCAGAGCTACAAAGAAATCATGTTAGACTTTGAAGCTCTGGAAAGGAAACTCAAGGACTTTGGGGCTCAGATAGTTTTCTCATCCAGTACTTTGAAGTTCCATATCTTCTGCAAAAAGAAGACCAGGAGTAGATTGCGGTACATATCATGAACTGAAGATTTATGTAACTTTAAAGTTGACAACGAGGACATTGAACTTGTCAAGGATTATTAATACCTCTGTACAGTCATTAACCAAAATGGAGACAATAGTCAAGAAATCAGAAGAAGGCTAGGACTTGGGAGGGCAGCTGTGAGAGAACTAGAAAAGGTCCTCAAATGCAAAGATGTATCAGGAAACACTAAAGTCAGGATTATTCAGACCATGGTATTCCCAATCTCTGTGTATGGATGTGAAAGTTGCCACTTGCCACGGGAACGTTATTTTGGATGCGTCACACTCGGAGTCATCTTGGGGTCGTCTTGGAGAAAGAAGACAACAGAAGAAATGTAAATAATGATACTGTTTACAGAAGATGGTGGTCAGGTGGGGAGAAGCACAATGGGAAATTAGAGAACCCTTCACCTCCATGACATCCTTATGATGAAGACAAAAGAGGTGATGCCAAGAATAAGATATTGCACATATCCTTTTAGTGTAATATTCATGGAAATTCTTAGATATATTTTATAATTGTTATATTCTTTCTTTTTGTTTTGTATATGATTCATTTTGTTCTCATGTTATGTATATTGTTTAGAGATTTATTGTTTAGTTATGCTTACTTAAAATGTGAACTATTGTTTTTTATTATGTAGAATTTATATTGATTTTTTATGTCGTAAACCACCCAGAGAGCTTCGGCTATGGGGCGATATACAAATGTAGTAAATAAATAATAAATAAAGTTGGACAGTGAAAAAACCGGATAAGAGAAAATCAACTCATTTGAAATGTGGTGTTGGAGGAGACCTTTGCTCATACCATGGACTGCGAAAAAGACAAATAATTGGGTGTTAGAACAAATTAAACCAGAACTGTCACTAGAAGCTATAATGATGAAATTGGGGTTATCCTACTTTGGACACATAATGAGAAGACACAATTCACTGGAAAAGACAGTAATGGTGGGAAAAACAGCAGGGAGTAGAAAAAGAGGAAGGCCAAACAAGAGATGGATTGATTCCATAAAGGAAGCCACAGACCTGAACGTACAAGATCTGAACAGGGTGGTTCATGACAGATGCTCTTGGAGGTCACTGATTCATAGGGTTGCCATAAGTCGTAATTGACTTGAAGGAACATAACAACAACAAACTTAGAAGAGGAATAGAAAGGGAAAGAAAAATATTCCAGATGAGTGACTGGCTAAAAAGGTGGTGCAAATGCAAGAGATTTGGATTCTGGGACCATGGGCTACACTTCCTGGAAGATGGACTGCATCCTTCTTAAAATGTGGTGCATGTAATAAAAATGTTGAAGAGCACCGGGCCAGGACCAAGCCCTGCGGCACCCCGTTCGTTACCTCCTCCACTTTGAGAAGGAACCATTGATAAGCATTCTTTGAGTACAATTTTGTAGCCAACTGTGGATCCACCCGATAGTTGTTCCATCCAGCTCACATTCAGCTAACTTGCTAATCAGAATATAATTGGGCACATTGTCAAAAGCTTTGCTGAAGTCAAGATATATTCTGTCCATAGCATTCCACCAGGGAGGTTACCCAATCAAAAAAATCCATGTTGGCTTCTAGTAATCATTGCATTTTTTTCCAGGTGCTTACAAACTGACTGCTTTATAATTCCCAGGGATTAATGTCATGCTGACTGGTCTGTAGTTGCTAGGTTTCTCCTTTTGCCCTTTTTGAAGATAGGGACCACATTAGCCTCCTTCAGTCCTGCACTTCACCCTTACTTCATGATTTTGCAAAGATAATAGCGGTTCTGAGAGTTCTTCAGTCCCTTCAGTCCTGCACTTCACCCTTACTTCATGATTTTGCAAAGATAATAGCGGTTCTGAGAGTTCTTCAGTCCCTTCAGTCTTCTAAGATGCAGTTCATTGGGCCCTAGAGATTTGAACTTGTTCAAAGTGATTTGTATTACTTGACCATTTGTCTATCAATCTCAAGCTGCAAGCCTGCCCCTTCAACTTACACTTCACGTTTCCTAGGAGGGTCATAGACCCTCTAGGGAGAAAGACCCAGCCAAAGTAGCAGTTGAGTACTTTTGCCTTTTCTTTGTCATCTGTTATCATTCTGCCATCCTCATCAAGTAGCTGTACCACCATTTATTTTCTCTGTCTTATACTATGGATGTACCTGAAGAAAGCTTTTTTGTTGCGCACTAACCTCAGCTAATACTCTGCTTTAGCCTTCCTGATGTCATCCCTGCAATTCCAATGTTTGATTAGATTTGTTGGGCTTTTTCTTCTTTTTTGCTGTTTTTGAAGATAGGGACCACATTAGCTCTCCTCCAGTCGTGTGGCACTTCACCCTTCCAAGCAGTATCTCTTTTTGCTTCATTACTCTTAGCTCTGCCAGTTTGGATATGACATTCAGGTGCAATTGTGTCAACCACTCTGGGTTATCTCTGTATTCCAAAAATCAACCAGGGCTTCAACAGATGAGCCAGCCATGCCAACTGGAAAACTCCCCAGAGCCCTCTGAAAATCAGTTGTATCCATTTGTTGTGGGGCCATACCATCTTAATAGGTGCCCCACTCCTGCAAAGGAAAAAGGCCACTGTTAAGTCAAAAACTCACCAGGAGAGATTATTTTGATGTCCCCCACCTTCAGATCATCCTTTCTCTACAACAAAACCAAATCCAGAGTGTAACCAGATACATGCTTTATCCTGATGATACTTTGGAAGGAGATACAAGCAAGCCAGCTTTCAGAGAGTGGGCGAACAGGGAGAGCAAACAGGAGTTTGACAAAGGAGGTATAGTGAGGAAAAGAAAAGGGATGTGTGCTCTAAGCCGTGTGCTCTGAAGGGCTCTATAGCAGCTTGATTGGGAGGGGTGTGACCTGATAGCTATTGGCTTGAGAACTGAGGGCAACAAGCAGCAGCTGTGTGTGCTGGGACTTTCATTCTGTTTTCTGACTCCTAACAGAGCAGAGCAGAGGGAGCTGTCTCAAGTGGTCCACAGGAGAGGAGATACAAGCAAGCCAGCTTTCAGAGAGCGAGCAGTTTGACAAAGGAGTTCGACGGGAGATCAAGGGGGAGGTCCCTAAATAAATAAATAAATAAAATTACTAATTCTTCTTGTATGGTACACCACATGCCAGTGGGACTCCCAAGTTTACCCTGAAGTAGGACACGACAAAGCACAGGTCACTCCAAAACAAGTAGTTAGAAAGAAACAAAAGGTAGAAGAGAGTATGAACGGGAAGGATTCTCCAGTGGTTGTGACCTGCAAGGTGTGTGCCGTTTGTTTTCTTGCCTGAGAACAACATGGTGTACACCTGCAACAAGTGCAAGCTCGTGGCACTGTTGGAAGAAAACGTGAGAGGCCTGGAATGGTGGGTGGCCACACTGAAAACCATAAGAGAAGATGGAAGAGTTCTTAGATAGAACGCTGGAGCAACAGCAGCAAAGAGAAGTGGAGGTGGAAGAGCAACAGCATGTGGTAGCAGAAGAGGAGACTGCTCTGAAGAGGAACAACGAAGTGGAGGAAACTCCGTGGGAAAGGGTGACAGGAGCAGAAGAGCTAGAATACACCCTTCACCAGTGGAACTATGGAACTGCTTTCAACTACTCAAGGATGAGACTGGAGGACAGCTTGTGGTGGAAGAATTACAGGAGATGCCGTGCAACAACCCTCACCCCACAACAAGACGAGAAGAGTACTAGTAGTGGGATACTCCCTACTGCGTGGGATCGAAACCCATGTATGCTGAGAAGATCCGTGGACTCGCCAGATATGCTGTCTACCAGGAGGGCTAATGTCCCTATCTTCAAAAAGGGCAAAAAGGAGGAACCGGGGAACTACAGACCAGTCAGCCTAACATCGATCCCTGGAAAAATGTGGAGCAGATTATAAAGCAGTTAATCTATAAACACCTTGAAAATAATGCAGTGATTATTAGAAGGCAACATGGATTTATCAAGAACAAATCCTGCCAAACTAATCTTATCATGTTTTTTGATCGGGTAACCTCCCTTGTAGATTGTGGGAATGATGTGGACATAATATATCTCGACTTCAGCAAAGCTTTTCACAAAGTACTCCATGATATTCTGATTAGCAAACTAGCTAAATGTGGGGCTGGATGGAACAACTATCAGGTGCATCCACAGTTGGCTCCAGAATCTTACTCAAAGAGTGCTTATCAATGGTTCCTTCTCAACCTGGGCGGAAATAACGAGTGGGGTACCACAGGGCTCGGTCCTGGGCCCAGTGCTCTTCAACATTTTTATTAATGACTTGGATGAGGAGGTACAGAGCATGCTTATCAAATTTGCAGATGATACAAAATTGGGGGGCACAGCTAATACTGTGGAAGACAGAAACAAAATTCAAAGGGACCTTGATAGGCTGGAGCATTGGGCTGAAAACAACAGAATGAAATTTAACAGGGATAAATGCAAAATTCTACACCTAGGAAAAAGAAACCAAATCCACAGTTATAAGCTGGGGGATACTTGGCTCAGCAATACGACATGCAAGTAGGCTGTTGGGATTGTTGTTGATCACAAGATGAATATGAGCCCACAGTGCAATGTGGCTGCAAAAAAGGCAAATGCTATATTAGGCTGCATTAACAGAAGTATAGTTTCCAAATCACATGAAGTATTAGTTCCCCTCTATTCAGCACTAGTTGAGCCTCATCTTGAGTACTGCGTCCAGTTCTGGTCTCTGCACTTCAAGAAGGATGCAGACAATCTGAAATGGGTTCAGGGGAGGGCAACAAGGACGCTCAGGGGACTGGAAACAAAGCCCTATGAGGAGAGACTGAAAGAACTGGGTATGTTTAGCCTGGAGAAGAGAAAACTGAGTTGAGGGGAGATATGATAGCACTCTTCAAGTACATTAAAGGCTGTCACACAGAGGAGGGCTGGGATCTCTTCTCAATCATCCCAGAGTGCAGGACACGGAATAATGAGCTCAAGTTGCAGGAAGCCAGACTTCGACTGAACTTCAGGAAAAACTTCCTTACTGTTAGAGCCATACGACAATGGAACCAATTACTTAGAGAGGTAGTGGGCTGTCCGACATTGCAGGCATTCAAGAGGCAGCTGGACAGCTATCTGTCGGGAATACTTTGATTTGGATTCCTGAATTGAGCAGGGGGTTGGACTTGATGGCCTTATAGGCCCCTTCCAACGCTACTATTCTAGGATTCTAAGTTCCTCATGGTTGTCATGGAGATCATGAAGTCCTGAGCCATCCCAGACAGAACGGACTTGTGAACCTTGATATCTGCCAAGATTAACAATTTTAGGGACTTCAATACCAAGTCTGAGACCACATCTGTCAGCTCAGGTAGGGAGACCGTTTGGCAAGTTACAAACATTCCAGATTGGTTCTTGGATGTGCAGCAATCCTGGAGAGCTAGATGGTATTCCTGTAGGCCACAGCAACCCCCCTGCTGTCCAGCCTGCAATCCTATTGTGCTGAACTAACTGGAAGAGGCTAATCTTGGCCTTGCTTACACATAAGAGGTCAGAATCCTCATCCTCGATTAAATCATCGGGTGAAATCTTGTTATGGACTGGCCTGTCATTTACAAGCAGCATCTGGAGACCTGAGGTCAGACTGGCACAGCCCACACCAAATAGTTGGCTGGAGAAAGGGTTGGAACATGACACAGACTGTTACTGTGCCACAGTCCAGACTTCAGCTATGTGGATCAAATTCCCCTCAACTGCCCCACCCTTGATCCAAGGCCATGGGAATAGGGCTACTCCCTGCTGCCCTGAAGCAGTCCAAAGTTTGCTCTCCGACACACCTGGTAGACTTTAGCAGCATCTCCTGACTGCCTCAGCATAACAACTCCCCACCCACCAGCAGATAAGAATAAAACACAGGCAACCCCCTCCTGGCCCAGAGGTCAGCCAAGTTAGCCTGGGAATTTTATCCCCTGCCCCGCACCCAGGAGTCCTAGCCCCAAGGTGAGCTGCTGCAAATCAGCAGGGATGGGGGGGGGTCTTTCTTGAGGGACAGCCCAGCAGCTCTCTGTTCCCTGCAGCTGTATTTTACCATCTTATCAACAAGGATATCATGAAATACTTTGTCAAATGCTTTGCTGAAATCAGTGTTTGAAGGATTTCAAAGTAAGTATCGGGCGAGGCTTCCTAGGGAGAGAATTTCATTATTGGGTCACCACAATTGAGGAAGCCCCCTTTCCCTCTCTCACTGGGGGGGGGGGTTGGCCACAGATTAGGCCTTTGAAGATGACCTCAATGTACACACGTGCTCATGCTGAATATAGATACACAACATACATATACCTATGACTCATGTTTAGTTGAGGTGGTTCACAATATTAATCTTGAAAGCATAATAAAAATAGTCACAATGCTGTTTTTAAAATGTAAAAGATTTTCACTTTAACTGTGGCAACTTGTTTTGCTTCAGCTTTGCCCAAGTACCCAAAGTTTTCTGAAGGTTTATTAATAAAACTCAAAATAAAAATCTTGACTGCCTTGAAGTGAACCAGTCTTTCTAAAGGAACAAAAGATACATTCACATGCTGCAAAGATTAGTAGACTCCAGTGTAGTAATAGGGGGCCACCTTAATTTCACTGAGGTCCCTTCCTCCCTGGCAACGTTGTTGTTGATCTTCTCTGTTTTAGGAGAATGAATGCCAAGAAGGCAGCAGGGCGGACTCCAGTACAGAAATGGACAAAGCTGGCAGCAGCTCCAGTGAAGCAGCTGGCAACAGTCCCTGGGAAGCCAGGTAGAGCATCAGTGGCAGAAAAGCAAGTGGTATAGTGGGGCAGCCATTGCAGCTGCTGCTGCCTGAGCCAGCTGTGGCAATCTGCTGCACAGCCCAGGGCCTGGAGCAAGAGGTACCTTTAATATTTCAGCGCGTCTCAAGCGGTACACAAAACATGTCATGTTTGGCTCAGCCTTTTTTAAAGCCATCTCCCCTTACCCTCGTTGTTCTGCAAACCATGACTTCATTTTAAATGTTCATAGTTTATATCAAGGATGGCTTGCATGAGGGATGCATACAAACTCAAGTGATTTTTGTGGCTTCCCAAGACCACCCGCCAAATTAATTGAAAAATAAATACAAACTTTTTTACTAACTGCTCCCATAGATCCCTTGCTGTGAGTCTGGGATGCTAAAAGGTTTTTGCGTTCCTCCCAATGTGTCCGTTTTTAAACAATTTAAAAAATGTTTTGCTAACTGTTCTTATAGGTCCCCCGCAGTGATGTACCCCCCCATCTGTACACTCTATTTCTCTCTCATACACATATACTGACCACTCCCAGGTCCCCTGCTGTAATGCCAAAACGTTTTCTGTGATCCACCCCAAGACCCCCAAAATGTGTCCTTTTAAAACTTTCTTTAAAGATTGGGCACACCCACTTTTACACGTTTGCTTCTGCAGAGATCTTGTCCCAAAAAAGGTTAGCCACCCTCTGCTCTACGAACAGGTGGATGGAGACAGGACAAGATCTAGGGAGGGGCCCATGAGCTGTCCTTCACAACACCCATGTGGTCCTGAGAGATGATTCAATTGTGTGTTTATTCTACAAATCGCTCGAGAACCAGAAAACGTAAAATGGAGGCAGTAAAGACAGTAGCCAGTGTCTGGTGGGAGAGCCCAAAGCAGGCAAGAGAAAGGCGGGGTGGGGGTAGGAACCGTGGAATGGAAATGAGACTTCTGGCTGGGGGAAGAAATAAAAATCCCTTGCCACTTATGGGTCATGAGCATTGCAGGTCCCCTGTATGTTTGGCCATCAAGAGACTCCCGTTCATATGGGAAGAAAAGTAGAGAGCAAAATGGAGGCCAAGGCAGATAGGGTGGTGTGGTGGAGCTGCAACCCATTCCAGCATCTCTATCGGAGAGGGAGATGGTCACACCCTGCCAAGGCCCTTTTGCAAGAGAGGGCAGAGTTCTAAGATGAGGTGGTTGCTTTTGGTTGGAGGAGGCAGCACTGGAGACGGCTGCTTCTGTCTTCACACCATCTGCCTGGTGGACCGTAGAATTGTAGCGTTGGAAGGGACACATAAAGCCATCGAGTCCAACCCCCAGCTCAATGCAGAAATCCAACTTAAAGCATCCCCGGCAGGGGGCTATCCAGCTGCCACTTGAAGGCCTCCAGTGTTGGAGAGCCCACCACCTCCCTAGGTCATTGGTTCCATTGTTAGGAACGTTAGGACGTTAGGACCTTTTTTACTGATGTTCAGTTGAAACCTGGCTTCCTGCAACTTGAGACCATTATTCTGCATCCTGCACTCTGGGATGACTGAAAAGAGATCCCGGCCCTCCTCTATGTAACACCCTTTCATGTACTTGAAGAGTGCTATCATATCTCCCCTCAGTCTTCTCAAGGCTAAACATGCCCAATTCTTTCAGTCTCTCGTAGTGCTTTGTTTCCAGTCCCCTGATCATTCTTGTTGCCCTCCTCTGAACCTGTTCCAGTTTGTCTGCATCTTTCTTCAAGTGTGGTGTCCAGAACTGGACACAGTACTCAAGATGTGGCCTAACCAGTGCTGAGTAGAGGGGAACTAATACTTCACATGATTTGGAAACTATACTTCTGTTATTGCAGCCTAAAATAACATTTGGCTTTTTCTGCAGCCACATCACACTGTTGGCTCATATTCAGCTTGTGATCAACAACAATCCCAACAGCCTTCTTGCATGTCGTATTGCTGAGCCAAGTATCCCCCAACTTATAACTGTGGATTTGGTTTCTTTTTCCTAGGTGTAGAATGTTGCACTTATCCCTGTTGAATTTCATTCTGTTGTTTTCAGCCCAATGCTCCAGCTTATCAAGATCCTTTTGAATGTTGTGTCTCTCTTCCAAGGTATTAGCTATCCCTCCCAATTTTACATCACCTGCAAATTTGATAAGCATTCCGTGCACCTCATCATCCAAGTCATTAATAAAAATGCTGAAAAGCACTGGACCCAGGACAAAGACCTGCAGTACCCCACTCGTTACCTCCCCCCAATTTGAGAAGGAACCCTTGGAAAGAACTCTTTGAGTATGCTTCTGTAGCTAATCAGAATACCATGGGGTACTTTGTCAAAAGCTTTGCTGAAGTCAAGTTATATCCACAGCATTCCAACAGTTGACCCAGGAGCTTACCCAATAAAAATGAGATAAGATTAGTTTGGCAGGATTTGTTTTTCATAAATCCATGTTGGCTTCTAGTAATCACTGCATTATTTTCAAGGTGCTCACAGATTGACTGCTTTATAATCTGCTCCACATTTTTCCAGGGATTGATGTTAGGCTGACTGGTCTGTAGTTCCCCGGTTCCTCCTTTTTGCCCTTTTTGAAGATAGGGACAACATTAGCCCTCCTTCAGTCATCCGGCACTTTACCAGTCCTCCGTGATTTTGCAAAGATAATAGACAGCAGTTTTGAGAGTTCTTCAGCAAGTTCCTTCAATACTCTAGGATGCAGTTTATTGGGCACTGCCGATTTGAACTTGTTCAGAGTGATTAGGTATTCCTTGACCATTTGTCTATCAAGCTCAAGCTCCAGTCCTGCCCCTTCTATTTCATGTTTCCCGGGATGGTCACAGACCCTTTTTTGGGAGAAGACTGAGCCAAAGTAGGAATTGAGCACTTCTGCCTTTTCTTTGTCATCTGTTATCATTTTGCCATCCTCAATGAGTAGCTGTGCCATCGTTTCTTTTCTCTGTCTTTTACTATGGATGTACCTGAAGAAAGCTTTTTTGTTGCTTTTAGCATCCCTTGCTAACCTCAGCTCATTCTCAGCTTTAGCCTTCCTGACGCCATCCCGGCACTTCCGTGATACCTGCCTGTACTCTTCCTTTGTGGCCTGGCCTTTTTTCCACTTCCTGTATGTGTCTCTTTTTGTTTTCAGGTCATCTCTAAGCTTTTTGTGAACCACATTGGCTTCTTCTGTTGTTTCCCCCCTTTTTTCCTTGTTGGAATTGCTTGCCATTGCGCTTTTAGAATTTCCTTTTTTATTTTATTTTTCAATTAATTTTTATTCAAATTTTCAAAACCAAAACAATACAAAAAGAAAAAACACAAATCCATAACTAATACAGTAAAAGGAATATATATATATATATAAAAAAAATTGACTTCCGATTTGTCGTAGTTCAGCTATAAGTCTATAATATATAACAAGCCTGTATCTTGATAGATTATAAAATCACCTTCCTCCAGCGGTTATCTTAATTGGTTACAAATCTCATTAACATCATATCATTTTATTCTTCCACAAAAAGTCAAAGAGAAGTTTCCACTCCTTGAGATATATGTCCATCAATTTTTTTTCTAGATAAACATGTCAATTAATCCAACTCATCAAGTCTACTAAATCCAGTAATTTCAAATCGCTCTTCTTCCATTATCCGTATTGGTTCCATCTTCCATCTTTACGCGCCCAATAATCTTGCTGTCATAGTCATATAATAAGAGTCTGATAGGAATTTCCTTTTTCACAGATATTTTCTTGCCATCAGTTCCGAACATATCACTGAAGAAGAATTTCCTTTTTTAGAAACTCCCACCCATCTTGGACTCCTTTTCTCATTAGGGTGGCTTGCCATGGAACCTTACAATTGTTCTGAGTTTATTAAAATCAGCTTTCCTGAAGTCCAGGGTGCGTGTATGGCTACTCTCAGCTTTTGCTTCTGTTAAAATCAAGAATTCAAGTATGGTGTGGTCACTTTCCCCCAGAGTTCCTGTAACTGCCACTTCATCCACCAAATCATCTCTATTGGTTAGAATCAAGTCCAGGATAGCTGATCCTCTGGTTGCTTCCTCCACTTTCTGTAGGAGAAAGTTATCTCCAACCCATGTCAGAAATTTCTTGGAGGGGCCATGTTTGGCAGAATTTGTCTCCTAACAGATATTGGGATAATTGAAGTCCCCCATTACTACTACATCATGCCTCCTCGAAACATTGGCAATTTGCTTTTCAAAAGTTACATTCTTGTCTTCTCCTTGATTGGATGGTTGGTAGTAGACTTCAAGCACCACATTCCTTTTATTAATTGCCCCATTAATTTTAATCCAGATACTCTCTGTGGAGCTACCAAGCTCATCTTCCTGTATTTCTGTGCAGGGATATATATTTTTAACATATAGCGCGACTCCTCCTCCCTTTTTATTTCTTCTATTCTTTTTGAACAAGTTATATCCTTCAATTGCTGTATTCCAGTCATGGGAGTCATCCCACCAAGTTTCAGTTATACCTATCAAGTCGTAATTACCCTCCTGTATTAAGAGTTCAAGTTTGTCCTGCTTGTTTCCCATGCTGTGTGCATTAGCATACAGACATCGAAGACCATGTGATTTATGGCTTGGCTTCCTTACTACATTTTTCTGAGGGCTGTTACTGGGCCGTATTAGAGCCAATCTCTTTGGTCCCGCTACTGTGCATAAGCCTTCATCAGTCATTACCACCAAGTTTACATCCCCCTCCCCCTTAGGATTCAGTTTAAAGCCCTCGTGATGAACTTCTCCATGCTGTGGCCAAACACATTCTTCCCAGTCCTTGTGAGATGCAACCCATCACTTGCCAGCAGTCCATCTTCCAGGAAGCATAACCCATGGTCCCAGAATCCAAATCTCTCACGTTGACACCACCTTCGTAGCCATTCATTCACATGGAGTATTTTCCTTTCCCTTTCTAGTCTTCTAAGTACTGGAAGGATGGATGAAAAAAGTATCTGGGCTTCAAAGTCCTTGAGTCTCCTTCGCAGAGCTTCAAAGTCTGATGTGATTCCTTCATAGCTCATAATGCTGCCTCATAATGTTCATAGCTCATAAAGTTGCCTCATAATGCTGCCATTCCAGTTCAAGGGACTGGGGCCCATGGTTTTGAGAATTGTGGATGCTGGCAGATGCAGCGACAATTTGCACTATACTATTTTGCATTTTTTAAATTTGATTTCTCTTTCTTTCCTGCCCTCTATTCCTCCTGGTCTAGGCCACAAAATAGATGGAAAAGATGTAGCCACGCCAAGCCATGGCACCAGGCTCCAAGAAGAGCCTCCCAGCAGCCATCCCACAGGTAGGCAATTGTATGGCGGAAGACAGTTAGGAGAGAGCATCAGATCTATGGAGACTGGTGTAAGTTCCATGGAGCAGGGCCTTAATGGTGGTGAAATACGGGGGGTGGGGAGAGTGGAGGCTCTCCCTGGAACAGATCTGGTGTGAGCTCCTCTGAGCTGCAGACTCCCTGCAGACAAGCTGGCTCATGAAGTCATTAACATCAATGTACGTGGCATCTTGTGGAGAAACATTAAGCAGGAGAAAGCCAGGTTCTGACTCTGCAGAGGTGTTGACAGAATGAATGGAAAAGGGGAACAAGGGACAGGTTTGCCTTTAGCTGGGAATTCATTTTTATTTAAAATAGTTATAGGTGGCCTTTATGAATAGGAACACGCTCACACTGCCTTATACTGAACCAGACATTGGTCCACCTAGGCCAGTATTGTCTACACTGACTGGCAGTGGCTCTCCAGGGTTTCAGGTAGGAGGCTCTCCCAGGCCTACCTGGAGATGCTGTCAGGGATTGAACTGAGAACCTTCTGCGTGCAAAGCAGATGCTCTGCCACTGGCCTGCAGCCCATCCCTGTAAAACTCACAGTGGAATGAGGACCAGAAGTAGTGCTGACATTTGTTGTTTCTTTGTATAATTCAGTGATAGGCAAAAAAACCTTGCAGTTAACCCTATCAAACTTTAAAAGGCAGGGAACTTGGGCAGCTATAGTGAGTGCACCAGGGGAGCAGGAGATCTGACCTCCTCTCAGATATTGTACTGCCCTACAAATTTGTAAAAATGCAAATACAATTTGGTTGGTCTTTCACAGTCCAATCCACTTCCTGTGTAGATTGGAAGAACTTGGTAATGTGCCTCTGAGCATATGGTGAGTGGTGGCAACACCTGCAATCAGGACTACATCTCCAAAGATGGAGGGTTACTTTTTTGTATGTTTGTTAGGGTTCTTCTTACTTTGCTTCTTTCCTGTGTTACTACTGTTTCTACAGAGAATCTAACTTAGAAAATTATATTTCTCTCATTCATCCTAGAAATCTGTGTTAAATTTATTTTTATAAATTTCAAAGTCTTTTTATTGGTCAATGTGATATGATGGTAAAGACAGCCTTTTGTGTTTCAAATTGGAGGCAATGTTCTATTTCTATTTTGGGTGCATTGTTTGATTATAATATGTAGCTACTTAAACAATGAATCTAGCTGTTGGAAAAAACAAACTTTACCTGCTGAAGATGCATGTTTTCAGCCTCCTATGCTTAAACCACCCCACTTAAGGAAAGGTGGGCATGGTCAATTAAAAACATAGAGCCCATCTAGAATTTTGCTAGAATATATTTCACCTCACATTGTTTTATCTTGTGCAAACTGAGACACTCCTCATGTCCATTGGAATCTATTCTTCAGAACAGTCAGTGCCATTATTCCACAATTGTTTTTGGAGTTTAGTGTTGCAAAGTGTTGCTGTATCTCACATATTCACAGAAACAGAAGCAAAAGAAAATGATTTACTATAGGAACCTTCACTAAAGTTGCAAACATATTTAAAGTGACTATCTGAACTATATCAACTGTCCTAATATTGTTGCTTCCTCCCTGCTAAAACAAGATCAGCACAGCACATGTCTTGTTTCTGTTATTTGAGCCAATTGCAGGTGTTGCCACCACTCACCATATGCTCAGAGGCACATGTTACCAAATTCTGCCAAGCTACACAGCAAGTGGATTGGACTGTGAAAGACCAATCCAAATTGTGTTTGTATTTTTACAAAGTTGTACGGCAGTACAATATCTCAGAGAGAAGTTCAGGTCTCCTGCTGCCCTGCTGCATTCACTATAGCTGCCCAATTTCCCTGCTTTTTAAAAGTTTGATAGAAATATCTGTTGGCTATAGGTATTTTCTTAAATCGCAAGGTTTTTTGCCTATTAGTGGATTTCTCTGCTTTTTAATCCAGGAGGTAAGAAATGGGATCCTGTGCAAGTTTTCTGAGAATGGATTGATCATTTGTTTATTATTTATTTATTTATTAAATTTATTAGTCGCCCATCTGGCTGGCTGTTCAGCCACTCTGGACGACGTACAAAATAAAAACATACAAATACATTAAAACATTAGAAATCTCAACAACAATAATAAAAGTACTTCTTTACTCAGCGCATAGTTAAACTATGGAATTTGCTCCCACAAGATGCAGTAACGGCCACCAGCTTGGACGGCTTTAAAAGAAGATTAGACAAATTCATGGAGGACAGGGCTATCAATGGCTACTAGCCGTGATGGCTGTGCTGTGCCACCCTAGTCAGAGGCAGCATGCTTCTGAAAACCAGTTGCCGGAAGCCTCAGGAGGGGAGAGTGTTCTTGCACTCGGGTCCTGCTTGCGGGCTTCCCCCAGGCACCTGGTTGGCCACTGTGAGAACAGGATGCTGGACTAGATGGGCCACTGGCCTGATCCAGCAGGCTCTTCTTATGTTCTTAAAACCTAACCCACCCCAAAAGCCTGCCTGAAGAGCCAGGTCTTCAAGGTCCGGCAGAAGCTCATCATAGAGGGGGCATGGCGGAGATCATTTCGGAGGGAATTTCACAAAGTGGGAGCCACAATGGAAAAAGGCCTCTCCCTAGTCCTCACCAGTCAAGCTGTTTTAACTGGTGGGATAGAGAGAAGGCCTTTTGAAGCTGATCTTGTTGAGCGGCATCCCTGATGATGTTGGAGGCACTCCTTCAGATAGACTGGGCTGAAACCGTATAGGGTTTTAAAGGTCAGAACCAACACCTTGAATTGGGCCCAGAAAACAACCGGTAACCAGTGCAACTCCTTCAGCACTGGAGTAATGTGATCTCGCCGGCAGCTGTCTTTAATCAGGCGAGCCGCCGCATTCTGTACCAGTTGCAGCTTCCAGATCGTTTTCAAGGGTAGCCTCACGTAGAGCGCATTACAGTAGTCTAAGCGAGAGGAGACCAGGGCATGTACCACAGATGGGAGCAGATGGTTGGGAAGGTGGGGCGCAGCCTCCGTGTCAGATGGAGTTCATACAGTGCCGCCCGGCTCACAGCTGAGACCTGAGCCTCCATGGACAGCTGGGAGTCTAGAATGACCCCCAGGCTGCAGACCTGGTCTTTCAGGGGCAATTGTACCCCATTGAGCACCAGGTCAACATCCCCCAACCTTCCTTTGTCTCCCACAAACGGTACCTCGGTTTTGTCAGGGTTCAGCTTCGGCTTATTCCTTCCCATCCAGCCACTCACCGACTCTAGGCACTTGGATAGGGTTTCTACAGCCAACCTCGGTGAAGATTTGAATGAGGGATAGAGCTACGTGTCATCCGCATACTGGTGACACTGCAGCCCAAATCTTCTGATGATAGCCCCCAGCGGCTTTATAGAGGGCTTATCCAAACAGAGCGGGATAATCCACGGTTTCCATTTTCGGTTTGTCATCTGATAGTCCTCACTTTGCCTTTTCGATCGCTCTTTCCCAATTAAAAAAACGCTTTTTTGCACACGCACACGCAGCGGTAAGACCCCTACATTCTTGTCGCTTTTTTCAAGCTCCGCCTCTAAAACCTCCCCCTATCAACCAATTGGTCAGCAAAAAAATGACGTATGCTCCTCTCCCCCTTTGCAACGAAGCACAATATGGCTGTAAAGGAGTTCTCGCCTGGAAGGAAAGGCTGCTGGTCGGTTTCACGCCTGCCTTGTTTGTATTTGCGATATTATGCTTAAATGAATGTATGCTTTTCTGCCTTTATTGATATTTAAGGAGATACACACGCTGGCAATTGCACTTATTTCTCCAAAAAAGCAAGAAACGTGTCACCCCTCCCTCCTTCTCCCTTTCCTTCCCATGGAGAAGGAGAATGAAATTGACAAAGCTTTCCGGAGCAGGCTTGCAACCAGCCAGAAGCCCTTTTCTAAGTTTGTATTTGTGATATTACACTTAAACAAATGTATGCTTTTCTGATTTGAAGCAAAACCCCCAGTAATTAGAATGAAATTGACAAAGCTTTCCAGAGGCAGGCTGAAACTGACCACCACCCCTTTCTCGCTGTGCATTGCAGATCTCACCCAGAGTGGCCGCCCAGTTTGCAGGGTGGCAAAAAATAAAATGCATCTGCGCAGTAGTTCCAGACCCCCCCCCCAACACCCCACCATTGCGATGATTGGTTCAATTTTCCCGGGCTTATTCTCACACATGCGCAAAAGTGCAGATTCGTGATTGGCTGGAATGAGGAGAAGGGGCAAGGGGAACCGCCCAAGAACCGCCCATCAGCTGTATAGTCCGTGGTATTGCATCCTAACTCCTGAAGGCACAGCGGATGATTCCCGATTTTAAACAGCAAATTGCATTTTTGCCGGTATTGCAAGGAGCGGATTTAACCCGCAAAAATGCGTAACAGCTCGAGACGTCATTTGGACGACCGAAAAATAATGAACACACATAGCGGGTGTGCCACACATTTTACAGTCGTCTGGATGAGCCCATAGATGTTGAACAGCATCGGGGAGAGGATGGAGCCCTGTGGCACCCCACAAGTGAGAGGCCAAGGATCCGAAACCTCATCCCCCAATGCCACTCTGGTACCTACCAGAGAGGAAGGAACGGAACCACTGCAATACAGTGCCCCCTATGCCTAACCTCTTCAGGCGGTCCAGAAGGATACCATGGTCAATGGTATCAAAAGCCGCTGAGAGATCCAGGAGGACAAGGAAGGTGCATTCGCCCCTATCCGACGCCCTCCTCATATCATCCACCAAGGCGACCAAGGCCGTTTCAGTCCCATGTCCGGGCCTGAAGCCTGATTGAAATGTATCCAGATAATCCGCTTCCTCCAAATGCACTTGCAACTGCTTCGCCACCACTCGCTCAACCGCCTTGCCCAGGAATGGCAGATTTGAGACTGGGTGAAAGTTGTTCAGATCTTGGGGATCCAAGGAGGGCTTCTTTAGAATTGGTTTTATTACTGCCTCCTTGAGAGCTGATGGCATTACTCCCTCTTCCAGGGACGTATTTACCACCATCTTGATCCCCTCGCCCAGTCTGTCCTTGCAGCTCATAATAAGCCATGACGGGCAAGGGTCGAGTAAGCAAGTGGTTGGCTTTAAGGCTGAAAGCACCTTGTCCACTTCATCAGAAGAAGCTGGAACCGATCCCACACCACCAGAGCGCCACTGGCTGCCTCTGGCTTGCTCACTGTGTCCACAGCGCACGGAATAGCACTCTTAATACGATCGATTTTCTCCATAAAGTGCTTTGCAAACTCGTCACAGGAGGCCTTAGACCGACCAGGCTCCAGACCACTTGGAACAGCCTCCTGGAACAGCACTCTGCAGACGCAATAGAGGCAGCACAAAAATCCTTTTTTGCTGCCCTCATCGCCACATGGTAGGCTGCCGCAGCCGCTCTGACCCGTGTCCGATCATCATCAGAGCGAGATTTCCACCACTGGTGCTCTAATCGTCTCACCTCCCACCTCAGAGTTCGCAACCATGGAGTATACCACGGTGCCGTCTGAGCTCTATTCAGGGGGAGAGGGCGTTTCGGAGCCACCCGGTCTAAAGCCCTGGTGATTGCAGCATTTCACCCCTCCACCAGGGTCTCAACCAAGTGGCCATGTGCCTGCTCCAGAGAATCCCCAAGCGCATTCAGGAATCCATCTGGATCCATCAGACGTCTGGGGCGCACCATCCTAATGGGTCCTCTACCCCCGCGGAGGGTTTGTGGCACCATGAAGTCCACCCTCACCAAGTAGTGATCTGACCATGACAAGAGGGTGATGGATGTACCCCTAATTTTCAGATCACTCCCCTCCTCTCCCGAGACAAACACAAGGTCGAGTGCATGACCAGCTACATGGGTGGGCCCCGTTGGAATAAGGTGCAGCTCCCAGGAAGCCATGGTTTCCATGAAGTCCGAGGCGCCCCTGTGAGGATGGCCTCCAAATGTACATTAAAGTCTCCCAATACTAACAAGTTTTGGGACTGTGCACACACATAAGAACATAAGAACATAAGAAGAGCCTGCTGGATCAGGCCAGTGGCCCATCTAGTCCAGCATCCTGTTCTCACAGTGGCCAACCAGGTGCCTGGGGGAAGCCCGCAAGCAGGACCCGAGTGCAAGAACACTCTCCCCTCCTGAGGCTTCCGGCAACTGGTTTTCAGAAGCATGCTGCCTCTGACTAGGGTGGCACAGCACAGCCATCAAGGCTAGTAGCCATTGATAGCCCTGTCCTCCATGAATTTGTCTAATCTTCCTTTAAAGCCGTCCAAGCTGGTGGCCATTACTGCATCTTGTGGGAGCAAATTCCATAGTTTAACTATGCGCTGAGTAAAGAAGTACTTCCTTTTGTCTGTCCTGAATCTTCCAACATTCAGCTTCTTTGAATGTCCATGAGTTCTAGTATTATGAGAGAGGGAGAAGAACTTTTCTCTATCCACTTTCTCAATGCCATGCATAATTTTATACACTTCTATCATGTCTCCTCTGACCCGCCTTTTCTCTAAACTAAAAAGCCCCAAATGCTGCAACCTTTCCTCATAAGGGAGTCGCTCCATCCCCTTGATCATTCTGGTTGCCCTCTTCTGAACCTTTTCCAACTCTAGAATATCCTTTTTGAGATGAGGCGACCAGAACTGTACACAGTATTCCAAATGCGGCCGCACCATAGATTTATACAACGGCATTATGATATCGGCTGTTTTATTTTCAATACCGAAGTTACAGGAAGCCAGTTTTCGACTTCCTAACTATTAGCGTGGTACAACAATGGAACCAATGACCTAGGGAGGTGGTGGGCTCTTCAGGCAGGCTTTTGGGGCGGGTTAGGTTTTAGTCTTATTGTTGGAATTTTAAGGTTTTAATGTGAATTATATGTTTTTATGTTGTACGTCGCCCAGAGTAGCTGGTTAAGCAGCCAGATGGGCGACTAAAAAATTTAATAAATAATAATAACAACACTGGAGGCATTCATAGGCCAGCTTGCCAACCACCTGTCAAGTATGCTGTAATTTGGATTCCTGTGTTGAGCAGCGGGTTGGATTTTATGGCCTTATAGGTGCCTCCAACTCTACAACTCTGTGGTTCTATGAAATGTAAACTTTAAAAGTTCAGTGTCTAGAGAACTCAAGGAATAATAAATGAAATGCATGGAAGTTGTGGCACCCATCGTCACTGATGCAGTCGCATGTGGTGTCCAATAGGACATGATGACACTTTCACGGAAAATACAATTTCCGCACCACTGGATTCTTTGCCACTGATGTATTTATTTATTTGTAGTATTCATTAGTTGCCTCATAAGATAAACTTGTCTAGGTGACATAGGGTGGTAATTCAATTCTAGTCCTACTCAGAACAGACCCATTGAAGTTAATAGGCATGACTAGCTTAAGCTCATTAATTTAGTGGGTCGACTCTGAGTAAAAGTTAGTTGAATACAACCCATAGAGATTAAAAAAATCTATCCTCTCCCCCATGCTGTTTAACATCTATGTTTAACATCTATGTGAAGCCGCTGGGAGCCATCATCAGGAGTTTTGGGCTGAAGTGTCACCAATATGCGGATGACACTCAGCTCTATCTCTCATTTAAGTCCTCACCAGAGTTGGCGGTGCAGACCATGTCCAAGTGCCTGGAGTCCATAAGTGGATGGATGGGCGAGAACAGGCTGAAGCTAAACCCCGACAAGACCGAGGTATTGCTCGTGGGTGACAAGAGAAGGTTGGGAGACATCGACTTGGTGCTTAATGGAGTGAGATTACCCCTGAAGGACCAGGTCCGCAGCCTAGGGGTCATTCTTGACTCCCAGCTGTCCATGGAGGCTCACGTTTCGGCAGTGAGCCGGGCAGCTTGGTATCAATTACATTTGATACAGAGGCTGCGGCCCTACCTTCCTATGCATCTGCTCCCACGAGTGATACATGCCCTGGTCTCCTCTCGTTTAGACTACTGTAATGCACTCTACATGGGGTTACCCTTGAAAACGGTCCGGAAATTGCAGCTGGTGCAGAATGCGGCGGCACGCTTGATAAAGCATAGCCGTCGCCGGGATCACATCACCCCGGTGTTGGTAAACCTACACTGGCTGCCAGTGGTGTACTGGGCCCAATTCAAGGTGTTGGTGTTGACCTTTAAAACCCTATACGGTTTCGGCCCAGTTTATCTGAAGGACCGCCTCCAGTATCACCAATCAGGCCGCCTTACAAGATCAGCCACACAGGACCTCCTCGCGGTCCCACCGGCCAAAACAGCTAGGCTGGTGCGGACCAGGGAGAGGGCGTTCTTGGTTGTGGCCCCCACCCTCTGGAATTCTCTCCCTTGTGATATTCGACATGCCTCCTCCCTGATGGGTTTTCTCCGAGCTCTTAAGACCTGGCTATTCAGGCAGGCCTACGGGAATTTTGGGGTGGATTAGCTTGCTGTTGTATTAGTTGATATTTCTTGATGTTGGATTAATGGATATGTTTTGGATTGTTATTGTATTTTATTATGTTGCTGTAAGTCGCCTAGAGTGTCCGTGAATTCGGACAGATAGGCAACTAACAAAGTTTTATTTTTATTATTTTATCTCAATCTAGTTCAACAATATAAAACCTAAAAGCTCAGGAACAATAAAAGACAGACATCAGTGAATCACAGTGGTGCATTCATTGTTCTAGAAACTGCTAGTCTTGAAAGGTTCCAGATTTGTGAATTCAGAATTATACGCTTGAGGGGAACCTTAGAGAGCCCTGTACCCCATCCTGCATTCCCCAATTGTCATTGTCCTCAAGCCAGTTCAGGTTTAGACAAAAAGTGTTAACTAGACTCACTTCCTCATTTCATACAGGAAGTACTGTTCTACCCTGGAAGATTATGATTAGATTTCCCTCAATCTTCTCACCAGTATCGATTAAGTAGGGGGAATGAGCAAGTATCTCAACCTTGTATTTAAGCACTAGTCTTGTAACTGTAGTTGTGTATGCAGCAGGCAAGTGCATGGAACCAGATGTAGGTGAGTGAGCTGTCTGGCAGAGGAGATGGGTGCTTCACTGGTATGGCTGTGAACTGGGAGAGGTCATAGGTTTTATCTGAGGAATTTTTTTGTTTTATACAAAACCAAAGGCCAATCAGGGTATTCCACAATGATAGACAGCAAGACCAAACCAAAGGCTTTATATAAACAAAAAAACACAACATCCAAATTTCCCGCATTGGAACAGATATGGAGTGACATATTTTGCTATGTGCAGAATATGAAATAAATTCCCACTGGACTGAATAAAAGCACTCCAGATCTTTGGTCCCACAGGAAATTCGTAACTCATGAGTTAATTTCTTGGAAATCGCTAGGTTCCATAAGTTTTTATACCATAAGGATAAATGAAGGTCATGGGCCGTCTCTCACCTTTGTGTAATAGAAATTCTAGCTGCTGCTAGCATCCACCTCAACAGTTCCTTAGCATGAAAACTTGCCATCTGGAAGTCCCAAATATTTTAACAGTGTGACTTGTGG
Source organism: Rhineura floridana (assembly GCF_030035675.1). Classification (NCBI taxonomy): domain Eukaryota; kingdom Metazoa; phylum Chordata; class Lepidosauria; order Squamata; family Rhineuridae; genus Rhineura; species Rhineura floridana. The sequence continues at coordinate 323,337,196 of NC_084480.1, read as the reverse complement.
AGTGATCGCAATATCTGTCTAAAATGTTTTCAAAATTTCTTGAAACACTCCTACACAGAAATCATGTACCAGAGGGTGCTCACACCATAAATGGAGGAATGTCCCCCTGGCTCCACAGCCATGCCAACAAACTCCTGGAAAACTGGAAGTTATATGAGATAATTGAGTGGGTGTGCGGTGCTACCTATGAGCCACTTTCATCTATCTGGGGAATCTTCACCTGGAGAGCCCCCCCATCCCTAACCCACAAGCGCCTCCACCCCATAGGACCTAAACCACCAGCAAGGACCTTGGGATTCCATTTTATCGCCATATACTTCTCTTTTCTGTCTTCTCAGAGCCGAGTCGTGAAACAAAAGCTGTGCTCACGTTGCAGAGTGCCTTCCGCCGCACCTTGGCGTGTCGTGAGAGAATGAGGCGACTGAAAGAGCGACAAGAGTACAATGAGTTAATGGAGCACCTACAGAGGGAGGTGAGGAGCTACCTGCCTCTTGTAACAGCATTCCCCCCCAGCGGCAGACGTTGCTGTTACTATTAACATGAAGGCGAGATAGAAAGTACAGTTCAGGCCTTGGTAGTGACAATGGCCCAGCTGCCACCAGTCGTGGTTGACATGCCTCCTCTGCCTTTTGGCTCCATTGGCTGTTTCTCTTGTAGGCCTTTGTTGCACTGGTGAAGAGGGAGCAAGAGGAAGCCGAGAGAGAGAGGAAGAGAGAGGAGGAAGAAAAGAAGAAGCTGTGGGAGGAGCAACAGAGGAGGAAGCGGATTCTGGAGGCAGCCTTTGATGGGGATGTGGAAGAGATGAAGGCCGTTCTGAAAGAGGTGGGCAGCCCCTTGGCAGGGGCCAGCCACACACTCCTCGTGGTAGCAGCAGGTCCTGATCTGGGCAGAAGGCTAGAGAAATGGTCATGCAGGCAGATCAGAGTCTCACAGGTTCCTTGTCAAAATGTGGGCAGAGGGATGTGGTGCATTTTGGACAAGGTTAGGGTGGCTTAAAGGTAGTAGGTGGAAAAGGGAAGCAGAGAGATGAAGAAAGGCAAAGCCAATGAGAGTCTAGGAGTGGGGAGTGGGCTTGTATGTTGTCCTCTGTTGCAAGGGAACTCCATTGCAACAGACATTGTGACCTGACAACCCTAAAGGAAGTCCTGGGGGTAGAATTTCAGCTTTGAACTGACCAGCCACCTTTGAGTGCCATTGTGTGGACATAGAAAACAGATGGTTAAGCCGGCTGGCTGTTGACTTTCTAGGGAAATGTTCAGTGGCTCAGCGGACTCTCAATATTCCTAGAATCATAGAGTTCGGAGTGGCATATAAG